>NW_022633087.1:0-7431 GCF_010015895.1 Lontra canadensis
AGTATATGTTAACACTGGTCACTAATCTTCTTTTAGGAAGCCTCAAAGTTCAAATGCAATCTGCTTCAATTTCAAAAAGACTTTCAGAAATGGCAATTTTTTATTTCAGAAAGGATAAACTACCTTTTGAACTAAATTCCACTT
Organism: Lontra canadensis; assembly: GCF_010015895.1. Taxonomy (NCBI): domain Eukaryota; kingdom Metazoa; phylum Chordata; class Mammalia; order Carnivora; family Mustelidae; genus Lontra; species Lontra canadensis. Next base: position 145 of record NW_022633087.1, read on the forward strand.
TTCAAATTATTTGGTGGGGGAGTTCATTAAAATTGTTATAAGTGTGAGAAAACACAATTTATTAAAGTTAAGATTTACAAAGATTTTGTAAAAGAACTTAGGTGACAGCTTTCTGATCAGTAGTTTAAATACAATGCATGTATAGGGACTTTTTTTTTTTTTAAAAAAAGGTAGAGAACAAAGTCAGGTGGGTCACACACATAACATAGAATATCCCTTTGGTTTTTGCCTTTTTGAGTTATGTGAATGGCCATAAAAGAAGGTATGAGAGGAAGTATGAGTCTATTGAAATTGTCTCAGCTAGGAGTCAAGCAGGGAAGTCGTGAGATTTGTCTGTACTTATGTCCTAGGACAGAGCTGTCTCTGAATCAGTGTGAAAGCTTGGACTTTCTGAGCAATAACAAAAAATGATTCTCCTACTTCAGAACTGGAAGCAAAGTTCATTACATTCTGAATTTGCTTCATGTAAACTTTCTATACATGAACTGCTGGTGTTGCTCAGACTAGGCTTGGAATAGGCATGATCAGGTTCACTGTGGTTCAGGTGTCATGAAAAGCAGAAGTACAAGGAGTTTTTAGTTCCATGTCCTTTTAATTGCTGAACCCCTAAATTTATTGAACCTCATTCTCTACTCCTCCTGACACTGCCTCCTTAAACACACACACACACACACACACACACACCCCTACACACAATGTTCTATACACACCTACACACCTACACACAATGTTCTAGTTATATTTTATGAGACATTGATTGTATGATATGGAACCCACTTTCAGGTAGATGGTTCCTGAGAGGAAGGGGGCTGAGCAGGAAGTACTTGTGAATCTAGGAAAAGGAAATAGTTATCACTTTTATCATTTGCTTGGAAACACACATACACATATGCATGCACATATATAATGAGACACACACATGCACAGTCACTTGCAGGCACACACACACACACACACACACAGTGTTTTGTACCTAGCAACATGTGGCATTGGGGTGTATGTCACAAATATAAATAAGGCATAGGAAGGGAAAGATATCAATGCAGATCTTCTTAATGCAACAAAGTAGATAGATTCTAAAATCAGTCTTATGTAGTCAAAATTTCTTCTTAAAATTGATTTTGTTGAACTGATGTCCATACTGGGAGACAGGTATAGTATTTTTCCCTGAGTCTGGCATACCTGGCTTTTGTCTCATGCACTGGAACATTCCACTTTCTTATCAGCTGACCAGCAGGTGAAGTAGTTGGTTTATCTGCAGGGCTTAGTTGTACAAAACATGTATATTTAAACATGAAAATCATACTCAGTGTGAAGTTTTACTTTCTGAGGGAGAGACTGTCATCTTCTTCACTGAGTAGGATGGTTGGTGGTATCAAAGGAAGGGGCTGTTGACAATCTCTGACATGAAGTTACACTAACGCATTCAAATATTAATATACTATACTTTTAAATATCTGTGAATCATGAAAATGGCTTCAGTGACTAAAAAGTCAGAATACAAATAAAAGAAATATGCTAAACTAAGCAAAATTTGAGGAAAGTATCTTTCCCACTTTACGTTTGGAAGCTCTATTGTCTAATTTAGAATGTGTGAGTATATTCTTATTTTATACTAGCCTTCGCAATATATGAAAACATAAGGATAGACTATAATAATCATTTCCACGTTCTCTTCATCCTTCTTCTGGCTGGACATGGAACACCATGAGGACCTACTTAAGTGACGAAGCTGTGAACAAAAGCTGGAGCCTGATTGTGTCAGTATCGTGGTAGAGAATGGGAGGACTAGGGGCACACAGAGGGCTCTGGGGCACAGAATAATCTGTGCTTAGGTCTTCGTGGTCATTGTAAGCTCTTCACTTATAATAATGGTTGAAGTGTATACTTTGTAGACTTCTATATATGTAATGTATGTTAACTTTCACAGTAAACTAAGGATTTATTTACTTGGATCCTACCTGGAGTTAAATTAAATGTAATGTAATAAAAAAGCCAAGACTCAGAATAAAGGCTCAGGTAAAGGGAACAGCCTTCCAGGTACAGAATGTCTCACAAAGAAGCAGCTTCAGAAGTAACGTATGGAGTAATCTGAACCAGTTTGGGACTGGGGTAGAGCTTTTACTACTCAATGCAGAATTTCCACCAGTGTCTATGGGAGGAGCACGTTTATAGAGAACCCCATTGTATAGGTCTGTAGTAGGTTATAAGTTGTATATTTAGGTTAATGTAAAGAGGAGATGGTTCTCAAAACATATTAGATAATTTCATTGTCTTTTCCCTTTTAGATTCTTGATAAAGTCTTTGTTTTTCTCTCCACATTTACATTTAAATTCCAGTTAGTAAAATACAGTGTAATATTAGTTTCAGGTATAGAATTTAATAATTTATCACTTACGGGGCACCTGGGTGGTTCAGTGGGTTAAGGCCTATGCCTTCTGCTCAGGTCATGGTCTCAGAGTCCTGCAGCAGCTTGCATTCCCACCAACAGTGTAAGAGGGTTTCCCTTTCTCCGTATCCTTGCCAGCATCTGTCATTTCCTGACTTGTTGATTTTAGCCATTCTGACTGCTGTGAGGTGGTATCTCATTGTGGTTTTGATTTGTATTTCCCTGGTGTGGAGTGATGTGGTTTTCATGTGTCTGTTGGCCATCTGGATGCCTTCTTTGCAGAAATGTCTGTTCATGTCCTCTGACCATTTCTTGATTGGATTATTGTTCATTGGGTGTTGAGTTTGCTAAGCTCTTTATAGATTTTGGATACTAGCCCTTTGTCTGATATGTCATTTGCAATATAATTTTCTTTTTTCATTTGATAAAATCTTTTCTTAAAGAACTTCTTTAGGCATTATTTTGACAACTGTGTGATGATGTTAGTTTGGGAATATTGAAAAATAGACATATTTAGGCATAGAGAAAAGACTGCTTCAATCACCAGAAGTATCATAGAACATAATGATTGAATCAGAACCAGATATCACAGTCATAATTAAGTTTTGGGATGATTCAGCAATCAGTAAATTTGTGTTGAGTTCCAGGATATAGGGTTAGAGCCTTTTATGTCTCACCTGCCTACATAAGCATCATTCCTGGAAATTGCTATAGACTGGGGTCTGAAGGTGGAAGTGAGGTTGTCTCAGTTAAGAAAAATTGAGAGTGATTAAGTAGTTGACTATTTATATATATATATATATATATATAATACAAATATGTAAATAATATAAATACACACACACACGCACACACACACACAGTGGGTTTTTTGTGGGTTCTTTCTTCCTATAAATAGGTTACGGTATTAGAAAGTTGCCATGATTTGTGAATTTTTCAGCCTTTTTTGTTTGTTTGTTTGAATATGCTTTCTGGTTTCTTCAGTCTCCTAATGGGGTTTCTTAAATGCACATATTGATCGACTTGGTAGTATTCAGTAAGTCCCTCAGACTGTCTTCATTATTTTGCCCTTCTGACTGAATACTTTTCAGTGACCTTTAACCAAATTTAGTGATCCTTTCGTTTGCTTGATCTCATTTGCTCTTGAACCATGCTGAATTTTTTCATTTCAGATGTTGTATTCCTCAGCCTCATGATTTCTGTTTAATAATTTTTTAAAGAATCTGTTTATTTATTTATTTGAAAGAGAGAAAGAACAAAAATGGTGGGGAGGGGCAGAGGGAGAATCAGACTCTGCTGAGCAGGGAGCCAGATGCAGGGTGGATCCCAGGACCTTGACATCACAATCTGAGCTGAATGCAGACACTTAACCAACTGAGCCACTCATTCACCCTGTTTAATAGTCTTTTAAGTGTTCTAACACTGTGTTGAAATTTTCCTATGGTTTGTTCATTGTTTTCTGACTCCAGTGAGCATCTTTATGACAGTTATTTTGAATTCTCAGTCAGGTAAATCACCTATTTTCATTTCATTAGTGTCAGTTTGTGGAAAATTTTCTTGTTCCTTTTTGAAAAGTATTTCAACTTGTCTCCATTTTCATTGACTCTCTGCATTGGTGTCTGCACATTAGCAAATCAGTCATCTCTCCTAGTATTCATGGTCTTGCCTTGGACTCAAGAATGTTCTTAGTTGCCCCCCACCACACCCAGGCATTCATTGTATTAGGAGTCGTACCTGTTTTCTAAAACAAGTGAGACTGAAGTCTGTTCCTCAGGGAACTCACAGATAAGTTATGTTATTAGATGTGTGGTGCACATTTTCCCCTCACCTTAGTGAAGCTGTAGAAAAGGGGTTTTCAATGGCTTGCTCTATCCTGAGCCTGGGTGAGGAAACTCTGGTGACTTCCAGCCCAAACCACCATCTTTTTTGTCTGTCTCTCTGAAAGCTGGACTATGCTGTGTCTTATTTCCTCTCCGTTTGATGACATGGCACACCTAATAAAAGTTGGGGCATTGGACACATGGTGTACTTCTTTCCTCCCCAGAAGAAGCCAGACACTGGGTGGGGGGTGTCCCAATTTGAAGGTGCTGGCCAAGGAAAAGTGTTACAACAACAGGATCTCTAGGATATCCCTGGCAGTTCCAATATGACTACATTCATGCTTTAACTGGGAGCAGGGTTACCTTAACTACTATCTGGATTTTTACAAAGGAAATCTGTACAGGAAACATTTCAGAATCACTGTTCATGGGGGTCATAGGGTCTAGATCTTCCTCTTCTGCCATGTTGCTGAATGGGAAATAAGAATTTATTTTTGGTTCCTCCTTGGGAGATGTCTAATCCCTACAGTGGAGGGAAACCTTGAATAAAAATTGAGACCCTAAGGAAATGGAGACATTTTGTGGTCCGTTGTGTAAATCCAGTCCCCTCAAGCCCTATTACATATTACACCAGAAGTCATTCCCTGCATAAGAGACTGAGCAAGCTTTTACCCTGTTTATACCTGAGGACATTATATCATTGCCCTCACCTTAAGTCTTCTGTGTTTACCAAGTGGCAAAAGTGATAGTAATAAACGCTGCTTATTTTTGTCTGCTGCTTGAGAGGACTCATAGTCAGAAACTGTTATCTGTGGTTCAGAAGGATTTCCAGGGCTTATCAGAAATTACATTTGGGTTATATCCCCATCAAATCAAAGGGAGCATAGCTAAGGAGAATAAATCTGCCCTTTCAGGACCACAGGGGTAATACTGATAAGGAAGCACTAAGGTATTCTTGCTGAAGGGGGGTGATTTTCTGAATTCCTTTTATATTCATGTCGTCTTTTTGTGACTAAAGTCCAGGGATCTAAGATATGCCACTCTCTTTCCAGTTTTGCAGTCCTCAGACTCATGTGAAATGGATAGAAGGAACTGTTTGAAGGGAGGGTCATGGTGAGGGTCTGTGCGGTCTGTGAGCCCTGCCAGAATGAATTCAGTCACAAAGGAAGCATTTTCAGGAGGTATTCTTCTCCAAGGGAATCTGTGCACACAAGAGGAAAAGTTACACAGAGAACAACTCAACATTTCCCACCATATCTCCTCTCACAGAGGAGTTCACACTGGGAATATCTGAAACTAGCCCACACTGGACCATAAAAATGCTTAACTATTATCATGAATCATGATACTTGGATACTTTCATTAGAGTCTTTATAAGCTGTATAAGAAAAGACATTCAAAATTTGGCCTAAAGTATCAAGGCCAATGCTTCAATATGCCAACAGGATCACTGTGGAAACCAAAGGTTAAGTGAGAAGATTGCACCAGGAGTAATCACCTTCTCTCATTTCATTTCTTTGACCACATGCGCCCTCCCCTAACCAATAACATGGAGGCAGCAACCCCACTAACCCAGTTTTGGCCTCTAATGGGAATTAGACTTGGTGTGGTGAGAATGAAGAACATTTTTCTAACCCAAAAATAAAAGTATTATGCCTCCATCAGAAAGGATGAATACCCAACTTTTGTAGCACCATGGATGGGGCTGGAAGAGATTATGCTGAGTGAAATAAGTCAAGCAGAGAGAGTCAATTATCATATGGTTTCACTTATTTGTGGAGCATAACAAATAGCATGGAGGACAAGGGAAATTAGAGAGGAGAAGAGAGTTGGGGGAAATTGGAAGGGGAGGTGAACCATGAGAGACTATGGATGCTGAAAAACAACCTGAGGGTTTTGAAGGGGCAGGGGGTGGGAGGTTGGGGGAACCAGGTGGTGGGTATTAGAGAGTGCACAGATTGCATGGAGCACTAGGTGTGGTGCTAAAACAAGGAATACTGTTGTGCTGAAAATAATAAATATAAAATAAAATGCCATCACACCAGACCATTGTAAAAGTATATAAATACTTTTATGAGATTAAGAAAGAAATACTTTGAATTTTGACTGACTTTCCTTTTTCTATGAGACATTTTGAAATAAAAAAATAAATGCAAAAATCTATGTAACATTAAAAATAAAATAAAATAAAATAAAATAAAAGACCAGAGTCTAGGAGAGTTTGAGTTCCTGCCCCATGTCACAGAGTAAAAATGATAAATACAAAGAATGAGAGTTCCATCCATAGAATTGATCAATAAATTGCATCTTGAAATCTAATGTCTCTGAACCTTCCCTTGTTAACTTTAACCATTCTGACTGGTGTGAGGTCGTATCTCATTGTGGTTTTGATTTGTATTTCCCTGATGCCGAGAGATGTGGAGAACATTTTTTTTATTTTTTTTTAATTTTATTTTTTATAAACATATATATTTTTCCCCCCAGGGGTACAGGTATGTGAATCGCCAGGTTTACACACTTCACAGCACTCACCATAGCACATACCCTCCCCAATGTCCATAACCCCACCCCCCCAACCCCCCTCCCCCCAGCAACCCTCAGTTTGTTTTGTGAGATTAAGAGTCACTTATGGTTTATCTCCCTCCCAATCCCATCTTGCTTCATTTACTCTTCTCCTACCCCCTTAACCCCCCATGTTGCATCTCCTCTCCCTCATATCAGGGAGATCATATGATAATTGTCTTTCTCCGATTGACTTATTTCGCTAAGCATGATACCCTCTAGTTCCATCCACGTCGTGGCAAATGGCAAGATTTCATTTCTTTTCATGGCTGCATAGTATTCCATTGTGTATATATACCACCTCTTCTTTATCCATTCGTCTGTTGATGGACATCTAGGTTCTTTCCATAGTTTGGCTATTGTAGACATTGCTGCTATAAACATTCGGGTGCACGTGCCCCTTTGGATCACTACGTTTGTATCTTTAGGGTAAATACCCAGCAGTGCAATTGCTGGGTCATAGGGTAGCTCTATTTTCAACACTTTGAGGAACCTCCATGCTGTTTTCCAGAGTGG
>NW_022633088.1:0-6846 GCF_010015895.1 Lontra canadensis
TTTTAAAAAATCAAATATCTGGGCGCCTGGGTGGCTCAGTGGGTTAAGCATGTGCCTTTGGCTCAGGTCCTGATCCCAGGGTCTTGGGATTGAGTCCCACCCACATCGGGCTTCCCCTGCTCTTCAGGGAGCCTGTTCCTCCCTCTCCCTCAGCCTGCCACTCCCCGCTTGTGCTCACTTGTGCTGTCAAATAAATAAATAAAATTTTTTGAAAAAAAAATCAAATATCCAAGAATAAATCTAACAAAAGATATGGGTAACTTCTATTCAGAAAGTTATAAAGGATATCATTTCTACCCAGTCAAAATCCAAAAAGGTTTTGTAGTTGGGCTGGGGTTTTATTTGGTTTGTTGGGGGTGGGGGTGGGGGGCTGATAGGGTGATTCTAAAATGCACACTGAAATGCAAAACAACAGACTAGGAATTCTTTTTTTTTTTTTTTAAAGATTTTATTTATTGATTTGACATAGAGAGAGGGAGATCACAAGTAGGCAGAGAGGCAGGCAGAGAGAGGAGGAAGCAGGCTCACTGCTGAGCAGAGAGCCCGATGCGGGGCTCGATCCCAGGACCCTGAGATCATGACCCTAGCTGAAGGCAGAGGCTTAACCACTGAGCCACCCAGGTGCCCCCAGACTAGGAATTCTTGAAAAAGAACAAGACAGGAAGACTTGCTTTATAGAACAATCATCCTTATCATTAACCTCAATAAATAAGGCAAGGATAGATTAACGTAACAGTATGGAGGCCTTGAGACAGACCATGCATATATGGCCATGTATTATTGGGGCGCCTGGGTGGCTCAGTGGGTTAAAGCCTCTGCCTTTGGCTCAGGCATCCTGATCCCAGGGTCCTGGGATTGAGCCCAGCTTGGGGCTCTCTACTTAGCAGGGAGCCTGCTTCCCTGCCTCTTTCTCTGCCTCTCTCTCTGCCTGCCTCTCTGCCTGCTTGTGATTTCTGTCAAATGAATAAATAAAATCTTTAAAGAAAAAAAAAATGATACTGCAGCAGCAACAGGAAAGCTTTCTGATATTGTGTTTCATTATTCATAAATGGTGCTGGGACAAATGGATATCCACCCATATGGGGAAAAAAAGTTAAAACTTGACCTAACACCAAACACACACACAAATCATTTCCAGGTAAAGTACATACCTAAATGGGAAAGGTAAATAAGATGACATAGGAGAGTAACTTCATGATCTCCAAGTAGGGAAAAAATTGTTTAAACACGGCAAGAAAAAGGACTCAGTATAAAAGGAAAGACTGATACATGTAAATATAGAACATCGTCTCTGCACCAAAAGTTAGCATTTAAAAAGGCACCTTAGGCAACTACAGAATGGAAGATGTTAGTAACCTACTGAAACTGACAAAATAAAGAACCCCGATAAATCAAAATACAGACAATCCAAAAGAAAAATGGACAGTGACAACAATTACTTCACAAAACAGGATATCAAAATGGCCAAAGTTGAGGTGCTCAACATCATTAATAGTCAATAAAAGCCCAAATAAAAACGGTCAAAAATGGCTAAAACTTAAAAAGACTGGCAATAAGCTGAGGAGAATATGAAGAAAAGGGAATTCTCAAATACTGCTGGCAGATTTAAGGTTTGGTAAAACCAGGCAGCCTGGGTGGCTTCAGCTCAGGTCATGCTGGGATGGAGCCCTGTGCCCTCAGGGACCCTACTTGGCAGGGGGTCTGCTTCTCCCTCTCCTTTTGACCCTCCCTCCCCACCCCACCTCAAGCTTGTGCTCTCATTAATGCGCACACTCCCTCTCTCGAATAAATTTTTAAAAATAAAATAAAATAAAGTTTGGTAAAACCACTTGGAAAACTACGTGGCATTTTCTACCGATGACATACCTTAGGACCAGGGTATTTTATTCCTAGACATCGATCCAACAGAAATGGCTACACGTGTGCATTAAAATCATGTGTTAAACACAGCAGTGTTTTAAGAAGCATTATTTGTAATGGTCAGAAACTGAAAATTATCTAATAAACATCGACAGTAAAATGGATAAACTGTGGTAAAATCACAATTTAATATTAAAGTAATAAAAGTAAACTATAGATCCACAGATCTTACAAATGTGCTACTGAATGAAAGAAACACTACATAAACAACAGAGAGAGGTTCTATCTACATGAAACTCCAGAACAGACGGAGCCAAACTATATAGCATTTGGAGATAGAGACTTTGGAGGTAGAAATGTTTTTTCAAAACTAGAAAATTATAACCATAAAAGTCAGGCTGATAGTTCATTTAGGAGAAAGGGATGCAGCTTTAATGCAAATAGGCAAGCAGTGGAGGAGCTTCCTCAGGGCTGACAATGTTCCGGTCCTGGAACAAATCAGAATTTCATGTGTTTATTTAAATAGTACATTTATGTGTGACCCATTTTATGTGCTTTATTTCACAATTAAAAGCTCTTCTCAAAGGCATATAAATGTGTAAAGTCTAATAGACATTTCAGACGATTACCATAGCTAGAAAATATTACATGTTACCATGTTACAGCTATTACAGCTAACTAGCCACAGCAGCTTTTAACATTTCAACACTTAAGGTGCGGGTGGGGGAGAGGGGGCAAAAACATCCGTTCATTCCCTCCCTCCTATACAACTGTCCATAATATAAAGAAACATAAACTTTCAAATTAAAGCTGCTGTCGGCTCAAATTCTGACACTAATTGTAAGACCTTATCCAAATTATCACACTTTTCCAAGCCTTAGTTTCCTCATATATAAAGTGAAGAAACAATATATGCCTTCCCCAAATTATTTCACATTTCTGAGCTTTGGTTTGTTAAGAAGGTAATATATCCCTTCCAGCATCGTCCTATGGGTTAAGGGGGAATTTGTTTAAATGGCGTATCACAAATGTACGTAACAGGCACTTAATCAACAGCTGCACTCCGGCTCCACTTCTCACTGCTCTTTTTTGTAAATGCATGGAACATAAAGCCACACGTACTCTTAATCCTAACCTAACAACTACACCCAAAAAATAATCCACATGCATTTAGTTAACTTTTCATTTTAACTTGTGGACAATCATGAGTAAAGAAAGAACAGATATTATAGTATCTCCATGTCACCAGTCAACTGAGGCTCAAAAAAACTATAGAGTAGCCCATTTGGGACAAGAGTGAAAACTGAAATCAAAGCCCACATTTACCATAAATAGGTGCCACGGACTCTGATGTTATAGACACTTTATTACTAATAAGAATCAATTCTAATTATCAGGAAAAGTAAAACTGTAGCATTTTCAAAAAAAAAAAAAAAGAACCTTGGTCTTGAGAGTATCAGGCCATTCTATAATCTAAATTAGGAATCATGCTATAGAAATTAATACTTAAGAATTTAATTTTTAGGGAAGGTTGGGTGGCTCAGTTAAGTGTCTGCCTTTGGCTCCTGTCATGATCCCTGGGTCATCAGATGGAGTCCTACATGAGGGCTTCTAGCTCACCAGGGAACCTGCTTCCCCCCTACCCCCGCCAGCCTGCCTCTCTGCCTACTTGTGATCTGTCTGTCAAATAAATTAATAAAATCTTTCAAAAAATAAAAATAAAAATAAAGCAACTGAACTTTGAATGTAAATGATAAAAATTTCCCTAAAGCAGAAATAAAATTAATTCCTATTAGAAATGGCACATTCCAGGGCTCCTGGCTGGCTCAGTCAGTAGAGTATATGACTCTTGACCTCAGAGTCAGTAGTAAAGTCAAGCCCCAGCCCAGTGTGGCATCTACTAAAGAAACAAACAAACAAACAAACAAATAAATAGTGGCAAAACTCCTTCCAACCTCACCCCATCTTCCAAAGATATTCATTCTCATGTAAATGGGCCAAATGGTAATATAATCCAGCCTCCCTCAAACTTTATGATTTTTTCCTCTGGAAGAGGAGAGGAAGATACACAACCTAAATATCCCCTAAAAAGGAAGAGATTTCTTAAAAAAACAAAAACAAAAAAAAACTCATGTATTTATATAAAAAGCACTCCAATACCTGAGATTGGAAATCTATTCTTATTAGAAATCTATTTTTAAGTGTTTGTTTTTAAATACAGACATATTTAAATTTTTCCTTCTCCTTTTCACTCGTCAAATGTAATAAATTCATTTTTAAAAAGATTTTATTTATTTATTTGACAGAGTGAGAGAGAGAGATATCACAAGTAGGCAGGCAGAGAGGAGGAGGCAGGCTCCCCATCGAACAGAGAGCTTGAGGCAGGGCTCAATTCCAGGACCCTGAGATTATGACCTGAGCCGAAGGCAGAGGCCCAACCCACTGAGCCACCCAGGTGCCCCTCAAATGTAGTAAATTCTTACTAATAAGGAGCTTTATATATGACAATGGCAATGTTTAAAATGTCTAGGATTTGCTTCAAAATAATATGGGGGAGAGGGTTGCTGATACGGGTATAGATGAAACAAGAGTGGACATGAACAACTATGAAGCTGGATGATGAGTATGTGAGGAAACCCTAAAATCTTCTATCTTCATCTGCATATTTTGAAGTTTATTCCCGTAATTGAAAACTGTTTTGTTTTTTTTAAAGATTTTATTTATTTATTTGACAGACAGAGATCAGAAGCAGGCAGAGAGGCAGGTAGAGAGAGGGGGAAGCAGGCTCTCCGCTGAGCAGAGAGCCCGATGCGGGGCTAGATCCCACGACCCTGGGATCACGACCTGAGCCGAAGGCAGAGGCTTAACCCACTGAGCTACCCAGGCGCCCCGAAAACTGTTTGTAAAAAAAAGTTTTTTTTTTAAAGTTGTTTTTAACAAAGTGATAAGCTTTGACCACTGTTTTTTGTGTTTTTTTTTTTTTTAAGATTTTATTTATTTATTTGAGAGAGAGCATGAGAGGGGAGAGGTCAGAAGGAGAAGAAGACTCCCTGTGGAGATCGGAGCCCAAGGCTGGATTCAATCCGGTCATGACCTGAGCCAAAGGAAGTTGCTTAACCAACTGAGCCACCCAGGTGCCCTTGACCACTGTTTTATGGAGTTCTTTACTGAAATGTTTCTTCCTGTATTGAAAATTTTCAAGTAATCACATTCACCTAGTAGAAAATCTAGGTTTTCAAATATTCAGCATTGTATTTTTCCATTTGCTATAAGCAGAATTTTAGGGGGTTTTCTTTTAGCTGGAGCAGTAAAATCCTGGGATGCTATGATTCTTGTTCACTGATAACAGTTATTGTCATGCATGATACTGAACTCTAATCAAAGAGACATCCTAAATATTCTAATAAAAAAACAGGAAAGCTGAAATCCTCATACATTGATAAGCAGGAATGTAAAGTGATAGAACCATTTTAAAAACTGGTAATTTCTTGGGACGCCTGGGTGGCTCAGTCGGTTAGGCCGCTGCCTTCGGCTCGGGTCATGATCCCGGGGTCCTGGGATCAAGTCCTGCATCGGGCTCCTTGCTTGCCAGGAAGCCTGTTCTCCTCTGCCTCTGCCTGCCACTCTGCCTGCTTGTGCGCGCGTGCTCCATCTCTGACAAATAAATAAATAAAATCTTAAAAAAAAAAAAAAAACAACTTTGGTAATTTCTTAAACACCAAATATAAATTTACTGTATGATCTGGCATTCCTTCCACTCCTAGATATCAAGGGAAGAGAAATGAAATAGTCTACCCCAGCACTTGTATACAAATGGTCATAGCATTACTTCCTACAGCGAAAAAAGTGGAAGCTCAAATATCTGTCAGTTGGTGAATAAGCAAACGGAATATTCTTCAGCAATAAAGTACTGAAACATGATATAACATGAATCACCCTTAAAAAACACTGTCAAATTAACGAAGCCAAACACAAGACTACATATTGTATAATTCCCTCTGTATGAACTGTCCCAAGAAGGCCAATTTATAGATAGAAAAAATAGCTGAGTAGGAAAGTGACTGCAAATGGTGTCATTTCTCTTCGGGGTGATGGAAATATTTTCAAAGTTAACTGTGGTGATGACTGCATAGTTTTGCAAATTAACTAAAAATCTCTAAGTTATGTATTTAAAAATGAGAGTACTGCATGTTATGTAGACTACGTAACTGTGATGGAGAAGCGGAAAGAGGCACTGAGGAGGAGGAGGAGGATTACAGCGCCTCCAGGATGACAGAGGAATAGACTAAAGGATCTTAAAGAAGTAACTTGACCAAAGTCTCCGCAAAATAGATGGCAGAGCCAATACTGAAACCCAGGCTTGATTACAAAACCCATATTCTTCCTACATCCAGAAGTAAGGGTGCCTTAGAAGCAACGTACATTACTCAACTTTGCAAGAATACATTTCATCTGCAAGTACTGAATGTGAAGTAAAGCCGTATATGGACACACAGAAAAGGTTCCCTTAAACTGAGATAAAGTTATGGTGAGAATTAAATTAGGAAGACTTAAACATAAACCATCTGCAGAAGGTATAAAGGAAATACACAAAATCCAAAGAAGGTGGCATGATGGGAAGCAGGATCCAGATCTTGTCCATGGCTATATGAAAGCTGAAACTAAATTCACTGAATAGTGAGGAGTGTTCAAACAAATGACATTTGGCAGTCCCTCTCCAACACCGTCCCTGGATAGAGCGTACTGACCTAGATCTGCTATAGTGCAGACAGATTTGTCAGGCTATCACAGCTCAGTAACACGGACAACTAAAATGACCCAACTTGTTCCGGCTTCATTCCAGGTTTACTGGTCAATCTTCAGATTATAATCTGTCTCTGATACAGGCCTTCCTGCAAGAGAAGGCACTAATAGGTGAGCTCAGGTGGACTATTTCACTGGAAAGTTACATTTCTCAATGCATATCAGTAATATGATACCCTGGTT
>NW_022633088.1:6856-7428 GCF_010015895.1 Lontra canadensis
CCCTGTGACAACCTTAGTCCAAGGCATTATCACCTGTCACCTGGACACCAATACAACTAACCCTCTCCACTCCATTCTACCCCCACTGCAATCTCATATTCACACAGCAGCTGGAGCATAACTTCTCAAACTATTAATATTTTGGGGTAACAATTCCTTATTGTAGGGGGCCGTCCTGGGCACTGGGGAATGTTCAGCAGCATCCCTGGCCTCTTCCCACTAATGCCAGCAGCATACACCATCACCCCCAGTTGTAACAACCAGACCTGTCTGCAGATGTTGCCCAAGAACCTCTGGGAAACAAAATACCTGTTGAGAACCACTGAACTAGAGTGGTTCTCTAGTGGTTCTTTGGCTGAAAACTCTCCAATACTTTCTCACCTAGAACAAAATCTGCACTCATTAGAGCCCTTACTAACCCAAATACACCCTACACAATCCAGACTCTGGTCTCCCTCTCAAGCCCAACCTTGGCATTCCCCACATCTTGGGCCCCATCGTTCTTTGCTGGGGGTCCTGTCCTGGGCTTACTATGATGCTTAGCAGCACCCCTGGTCTCCACACACCAGATG
>NW_022633089.1:0-7422 GCF_010015895.1 Lontra canadensis
TCAGAACATTTCATCCCAAAGCAACAGAATACACATTCTTCTCTAGTCCACATGGGATATTCTCCAGAATAGATCACATCCTCGGTCCTAAATCAGGTCTCAACCAGTATCAAAAGATTGGGATCATTCCCTGCATATTTTCAGACCACAATGCTCTGAAGCTAGAACTCAATCACAAGAGGAAATTTGGAAAGAATCCAAATACATAGGGACTAAACAGCATCCTTCTAAAGAATGAATGGGTCAACCAGGAAATTAAAGAAAATTGAAAAAATTCATGGAAACTAATGATAATGAAAACACAATGGTTCAAAATCTGAGGAACACAACAAAGGCAGTCCTGAGAGTCCTGAGTCACAAGCCTTTCTCAAGAAACAAGAAAGGTCTCAGGTACACAACCTAACCCTACACCTAAAGGAGCTGGAAAAAGAACAAGAAAGAAACCCTAAGCCCAGCAGGAGAAGAGAAATCATAAAGATCAGAGCAGAAATCAATGAAATAGAAACAAACAAACAAACAAAAAAACAACAGAGCAAATCAATGAAACTAGGAGCTGGTTCTTTGAAAGAATTAATAAGATTGATAAACCCCTGGCCAGACCTATCAAAAAGAAAAGAGAAAGGACCCAAATAAATAAAATCATGAATGAAAGAGGAGACAAAACAACTAACACCAAAGAAATACAGACAATTATAAGAACATACTATGAGCAACTCTACGCCAACAAATTTGACAATCTGGAAGAAATGGATAGACATAAAAACTATCACAACTGAACCAGGAAGAAATGGAAAGCCTGAACCCATAACCAGTAAGGAGATTGAAGCAGTCATCAAAAATCTCCAAACAAACAAAAACCCAGGGCCAGACGGCTTCCCAGGGGAATTCTACCAAACATTTAAAGAAGAACTAATTCCTATTCTCCTGAAACTGTTCCCAAAAATAGCAATGGAAGGAAAACTTCCAAACTCATTTTATGAGGCCAGCATCACCTTGATCCCAAAACCAGACAAGGATCCCATCAAAAAAGAGAACTACAGACCAATATCATTGATGAACACAGATGCAAAAATTCTCACCAAAATACTAGCCAATAGGATTCAACAGTACATTAAAAGGATTATTCACCATGACCAAGTGGGATTTATTCCAGGGCTGCAAGGTTGGTTCAACATCCGCAAATCAATCAATGTGATACAACACATTAATAAAAGAAAGAACAAGAACCATATGATACTCTCCATAGATGCTGAAAAAGCATTTGACAAAGTACAGCATCCTTTCCTGATCAAAACTCTTCAAAGTGTAGGGATAGAGGGCACATACCTCAATATTATCAAAGCCATCTATGAAAAACCCACTGCAAATGTCATTCTCAATGGAGAAAAACTGAAAGCTTTTCCGCTAAGGTCAGGAACATGGCAGGGATGTCCATTATCACCAATGCTATTCAACATAGTACTAGAAGTCCTAGCCTCAGCAATCAGACAACAAAAGGAAATTAAAGGCATCCATATCGGCAAAGAAGAAGTCAAACTATCACTCTTTGCAGATGATATGATACTATATGTGGAAAACCCAAAAGACTCCACTCCAAAACTGCTAGAACTGGTACAGGAATTCAGTAAAGTGTCAGGATATAAAATCAGTGCACAGAAATCAGTTGTACTTCTCTACACCAACAGCAGGACAAAAGAAAGAGAAATTAAGGAGTCCATCCCATTTACAATTGCACCCAAAACTATAAGATACCTAGGAATAAGCCTAACCAAAGAGGCTAAGAATCTATACTCAGAAAATTATAAAGTACTCATGAAAGAAATTGAGGAAGACACAAAGAAATGGAAAAATGTTCCATGCTCCTGGATTGGAAGAATAAATATTGTGAAAATGTCTATTCTACCTAAAGCAATCTACACATTTAATGCAATTCCTATCAAAATACCATCCATTTTTTTCAAAGAAATGGGACAAATAATCCTAAAATTTATATGGAACCAGATAAGACCTCGAATAGTCAAAGGATTATTGAAAAAGAAAGCCAAAGTTGGTGGCATCACAATCCCGGACTTCAAGCTCTATTACAAAGCTGTCATCATCAAGACAGCATGGTACTGGCACAAAAACAGACACATAGATCAATGGAACAGAATATAGAGCCCAGAAATAGACCTTCAACTCTATGGTCAACTAATCTTCGACAAAGCAGGAAAAAATGTCCAATGGAAAAAAGACAGCCTCTTCAATAAATGGTGTTGGGAAAATTGGACAGCCACATGCAGAAAAATGAAATTGGATCATTTCCTTACACCACACATGAAAATAGACTCAAAATGGATGAAGGACCTCAATGTGAGAAAGGAATCCATCAAAATCCTTGAGGAGAACACAGGCAGCAACCTCTTCGACCTCAGCCGCAGCAACATCTTCCTAGGAACATTGCCAAAGGCAAGGGAAGCAAGAGCAAAAATGAACTATTGGTTCTTCATCAAGATCAAAAGCTTTTGCACAGCAAAGGAAATAGTTAACAAAACCAAAAGACAACTGACAGAATGGGAGAAGATATTTGCAAACGACATATCAGATAAAGAGCTAGTGTCCAGAATCTATAAAGAATTTAGCAAACTCAACACCCAAAGAACAAATAATCCAATCAAGAAATGGGCAGAAGACATTTCTGCAAAGAAGACATCCAGATGGCCAACAGACACATGAAAAAGTGCTCCATATCACTTGGCATCAGGGAAATACAAATCAAAAGCACAATGAGATATCACCTCACACCAGTCAGAATGGCTAAATTTAACAAGTTCCGAAATGCCAGATGCTGGCGAGGATGTGGAGAATGGGGAACCCTCTTACACTGTTGGTGGGAATGCAAGTTGTTAAAGCCACCTTGGAAAACAGTGTGGAGGTTCCTCAAAAAATTTCCCTATGGCCCAGTAATTGCACCACTGGTTATTTATCCCAAAGATACATATGTAATGAAAAGAAGGGCCATATGCACCTCAATGTTCATAGCAGAAATGTCCACAATAACCAAACTTTGGAACGAGCTGAGATGCCCTTCAACAGAAGAATGGATAAAGAAGATGTGGTCCATATATACGATGGAATTTTACTCATCAGAAAGGATGAATACCCAACTTTTGCATCAACATGTATGGGACTGGAGGAGATTATGCTAAGTGAAATAAGTCAAGCAGACAAAGTAAATTATCATATGGTTTCACTTATTTGTGGAACCTAAGGAATAGCATGGAGGACATTAGGAGAAGGAAAGGAAAAATGAAGGGGAGGGGAAATCAGAGGGGGAGAGGAACCATGAGAAACTATGGACTCCAAGAAACAAACTGAGGGTTTTAGAGGGGAAGAGGTGGGAGGATGGGTTTGCCTGGTGATGGGTATTAAGGAGGCACGCATTTCATGCAGCACTGGGTGTTATATGCAGACAATGAATTGTTGAACACTACATCAAAAACTAATGATGGGGGTGCCTGGGTGGTTCAGTGGGTTAAACCTCTGCCTTCGGCTCAGGTCATGATCCCAGGGTCCTGGGTTGGAGCCCCACATCAGGCTCTCTGCTCAGCGGGGAGCCTGCTTCCTCTTCTCTCTCTGCCTGACTCTGCCTATTTGTGATCTCTGTCTCTCAAATAAATAAAATCCTTAAAAACAGAAAAAAACTAATGATGTACTGTATGGTAATTAACATAACATAATAATAAAAAAAGGAAAGTTACATTGTCTTGAAAACAAAATCTGGATGAATATTGAAACCTTCAACTACCAACCCTTCCTAACTTGTCCCCTAAAATCTCTCATATATATTGAACTATCCTTGAGAAGTGAAGTAATATTGTCCTGGAATTGGTAGTAAAGATTAATTAGATACTTCCTTGGTTGCTGAGACATGTGTATTAAGACACAAAAAAATAGAGCTACTCATCATTTATTGTGTAAAGAAATGTCTTGCATTATTTTTAAGTAACTTGGTGTTGAAGCATTGCAGTTTTTGGTGTCTCCAGATGTGAAGTAAAAGATCTGAGACATTCATTAGTTTTAAAAGTGTCATTTACAGGGGAAGAACATAGAGACTCTGCACTTAAGAGAGTGATAATTCACACATGTCTTTTTTGGATTGTAATTTGAGGGGATGGGAATAATGTTTTTATTTAGGGCATGTATTTCTAAGAATAAGTACAATATGTTAACAAGGCAAGAGAGTCTCAGAATACTACTTTCTCTTCCTTTTCTCCAGAATAGGCTAATGACATCATTTAGGGCTTTCTCCTTTGCATTATCCCCTCTTTGATAATAAGAGTCCCTCTTTGGTAGAGTAGAATAGATGTCACTTGAGTGCACCCACTCCTGAGATGCTGGCTCACATTCCCTGTGCAGGGTTCAGACACTGCAGTTGACCCCCTGAGCTCTGATGTGTGCCAAGCTTCTGTCCTCTCAGACAGTCCCAGGTGGAGGGCACAGATATCTCATTTAGCTTGAGACTTTTGAACTTTTTCAAGAGTAGGACTGTTGATGAGGTCACTGAGCAGTCTTGGAAGGGTCCTTGGCTGAAAATTTTGTGGTATGCTTTCTTTCTGCATGTGCTCTAGACCAAGGAGCAACCCTTTTGACGTGGACTTTCCTCTCAAATATTTCTAACAGAGTGCCTGGCATGTAATAAAGCTCAAGAAATAGTATTTTTTCCTGCATGAAACTTATTAAAAAGAAGAAGAAGAAGAAGAACTACAGGGAATTTTTAGAAAAGGGAGAGTCCAAGTCTACCTGAGGTGAGGATGAGAAATGTTTTGTAGATGAGGCTGATTTGAGTCAAGAACTGAAGAACAGGTTCACTTATTCATTTGACTGATGTGAGAGCCTACTTATTACATTTCAGGGACTGCCACAAATGAGAATATGATGGTAACCAAAAACAAACACAAGAGGTCATAGTCTGAGGAGGCAAATAAACATTCATCAAATCAGCACATAGATAAACATAAATTTATATGGCAAGGGACCTAAATGTCCAAACTAATGCTGCAATTTAAATGTCAATCTAAATGGTGAAATAAATTATGTTTGACTTCATCTATGAAACCATGGAAATTGTTTCAAATAATGTAAAATGATTACAATACACTGGATATTTAAAAATGGGACACAAAGGGCACCAGGGTGACTCAGTCAGTTAAGCATCTGCCTTTGGCTCAGGTCATGATCCTGGTGTCCTGGGATCAAGCCCCGAGTTGGGCTCCCAGCTCAACAGGAAGTCTGCTTCGCTCTCCCTGATTTGTGCTCCTGCTCTCTCTCTCTCTCTCGCTCACTCTCTCAAATAAAATCTTTAAAAATTAAAAGTGGGTCGGGGAGGAGTCAAGATGGCGGAGAAGTAGCAGCTGAGACTACTTCAGGTTGCGGGAGATCAGCTAGATAGCTTATCTAAAGATTGCAAACACCTACAAATCCAACGGGAGATCGAAGAGAAGAAGAACAGCAATTCTAGAAACAGAAAATCAACCACTTTCTGAAAGGAAGGACTGGCGGAGAAGTGAATCCAAAGCGACGGGAAGATAGACCACGGGGGGAGGGGCCGGCTCCCGGCAAGCGGCGGAGCAACGGAGCACAAAATCAGGACTTTTAAAAGCCTGTTCCGGTGAGGGACATCGCTCCAGAGGCTTAACTGGGGTGAAACCCACGCGGGGCCAGTGTGGCCTCAAGTCCCACAGGGTCACAGAAGGATCGGGGTGTCTGAGTGTCGCAGAGCTTGCAGGTATTAGAACGGGGAAGCCGGCTACAGAGACGGAGCCGAGGAGTGAGCTCACAGCTCAGGCTTACCTTGAACCGGTCGCAGGCTCGGTGAGCTCGGAGCGTGGCTGGAGGCCAGGCAGACAGGAGTAATTGGGCGCTGTTCTCTGAGGGTACACTGAGGAGTGGGGCCCCGAGCTCTCGGCTCCTCTGGGCCGGAGACTGGGAGGCCGCCATCTTCATTCCCGTCCTCCGGAACTCTACGGAAAGTGCTCAGGGAACAAAAGCTCCCGAAAGCAAACCCTAGCAGATTACTCAGCCCGGCCCCTGGTAAGGGCGGTGCAACTCCGCCTGGGGCAAAGACACTTGAGAATCACTACAACAGGCCCCTCCCCCAGAAGATCAACAAGAAACCCAGCCAGGACCAAGTTCACTTACAAGGAGTGCAGTTTCAATACCAAGGAGAGCCCCGGAGTTCCAGAGGAGGAGAAAGCAAAGCACGGAACTCATGGATTTCTCCCCATGATTCTTTAGCCTTGCAGTTAATTTAATTTTTTTTTCTTTTTCAATTTTTTTTCTCTTCTTCTGCTAAATTTTTTTAAACTTTTACCCTTTTCTTTTTTAACGTTTTTTAACTAGTTTATCTAATATATATATATTTTTTCCTTTTTTTTTCATTTTTTATTTGTTTCTTTTTTCTTTTTTCTTTTTTTTTTTTCTTTCTGAACCTCTTTTTATCCCCTTCCCCCCCACCCCCCTCACGATTTGGGATCTCTTCTGATTTGGCTAAAGCATATTTTCCTGGGGTTGTTGCCACCCTTTTAGCATTTTACTTACTCCTTCATATACTCTTATCTGGACAAAATGACAAGGCAGAAAAATTCACCACAAAAAAAAGAACAAGAGGCAGTACCAAAGGCTAAGGACCTAATCAATACAGACATTGGTAATATGTCAGATCTAGAGTTCAGAATGACGATTCTCAAGGTTCTAGCTGGGCTCGAAAAAGGCATGGAAGATATTAGAGAAACCCTCTCGGGAGATATAAAAGCCCTTTCTGGAGAAATAAAAGAACTAAAATCTAATCAAGTTGAAATAAAAAAAAGCTATTAATGAGGTGCAATAAAAAATGGAGGCTCTCACTGCTAGGATAAATGAGGCAGAAGTAAGAATTAGCGATATAGAAGACCAAATGACAGAGAATAAAGAAGCTGAACAAAAGAGGGACAAACAACTACTGGACCACCAGGGCAGAATTCGAGAGATAAGTGACCCCATAAGACGAAACAACATTAGAATAATTGGGATTCCAGAAGAAGAAGAAAGAGAGAGGGGAGCAGAAAGTATATTGGAGAGAATTATTGGAGAGAATTTCCCCAATATGGCAAAGGGAACAAGCATCAAAATCCAGGAGGTTCAGAGAACCCCACTCAAAATCAATAAGAATAGGTCCACACCCCGTCACCTAATAGTCAAATTTACAAGTCTTAGTGACAAAGAGAAAATCCTGAAAGCAGCCCGGGAGAAGAAGTCTGTAACATACAATGGTAAAAATATTAGATTGGCAGCAGACTTATCCACAGAGACCTGGCAGGCCAGAAAGAGCTGGCATGATATATTCAGAGCACTAAATGAGAAAAACATGCAGCCAAGAATACTATATCCAGCTAGGCTATCATT
>NW_022633090.1:0-7414 GCF_010015895.1 Lontra canadensis
TTTATCATATTGCCACACATATAACAGTTGTCCAATTAGCAACTGTTATATGTGTGGCAATATGATAAATATTTGCAGGCTTTATGATTCAAAACAGTAAAGGCTTTAAATCTATCTGAAAAGGAAAGATCAGAACATATTGAAGCTGTGACTAATGCAAATGATACATACACACATGCTGCATTGTATAATAGGGAAAGTGAATATAGGAATTAAAAAGAAGAA
Source organism: Lontra canadensis (assembly GCF_010015895.1). Classification (NCBI taxonomy): domain Eukaryota; kingdom Metazoa; phylum Chordata; class Mammalia; order Carnivora; family Mustelidae; genus Lontra; species Lontra canadensis. Next base: position 226 of record NW_022633090.1, read on the forward strand.
AATGAATAAAGATGAAAATTTAATATAGTCAGAAAAGGCTTGATAAAGGTCTTAGGGACCTGAGAATGATCTTGAAAGGCAGTTATAATCTCTGTAACAGTTGGGAAATGGTTAATTGGTACAGTTTATGAAGGAGTGAAGATGTTTATGTCTCATTCACAGACACTTGGACTTAAATACACACACATACGTATATATACACATACACACACACACACACACACTTACACGTACACACATACAATCTCTCTCTTTTTCCCTCTCTCTCTCTCTTTAATATGGAGACCATGAAGACCAGAAAATTAGGTTGCTTGCTCAGATTTTTAACTACTAGCCTTAAACTGATGTCTAGGGCTTCCGCTCTGGTTCCAGTACTTTTTTACTGCAATATGTTGAGTGGGCAAGCCTTCAAAACCTTCTTGAATTATTCATATAAATATGGACAATCCTATCTTATTGCATGAGGCCATTTTCATTTATAGATATTAAGACTATAAGACTTTTCTTATTTTCAGCCATCTCAATGACTAATGTCTGCACCATCAGTTCCAGTAGTGTGCTACAGCTGGATTCTACAGCTTACTGAAAGTCTCAAATCTGTGTTGTGATGTCATATTGGTAGCCTGAAACAAGCCACGGAGGGAGTATTTGCACCATGGAAGCAAAGGAATGTTAAAAATTATGGCTTCTTTTTGTTGTTGCTGTTCTGAAGAATCAACAGATAAACATTTTCTAGCACACCACTCTTCATAATAGTGAATTCTATACAATTCTGTTATTAAAATGGATAAAAGTATAAATTTATGTTTTTAATGTCGTGTAAGTGGACTTCAGAGTGAGATATGGAAAAGTCAAAGAAATAACAATCCTTGAAAGAAAGTGATGAAATGGAAGAATTATTATTTTCGACCAGAGGATTTTCTCATAAGTAGAGGAAGAATTTTGATATATAAGGCATATGGAATGAGCCGTTGTAGTACATTTTGTATTGTATGTACGTAAATTGACACAAAATAAATAGAAGTAACATACCATGAATAGATAAATTCTGTTCCAGGAACACACAGGCATTCCTGTTCCAAAAAAATATATATAAATCTACTCTTATTCATCAATTGGTGAAATATGAAAATAACAATTATTTCAATAGATGAAGATAAAGCATTTGATTAAAAGTGTTAGTAATTAGATACAATGGATAATGGTATATGCAAGCTAGATATAGAAAAACTCAATAATTTCTTTTACATAAGTAAATGATAGTTACAAAATGTAATCATTACATATGACCAACAAAAATGCTTGATTTTATAAATATAAACATAAACCTGAAATATGCTGCAAATATTAACCAGATAACATATTGTGAGAGATTTTTATTTACTCCTTAGAATTTTCTCTATGTTTAAAATTTCTCTACAGTGAAACATCAAGACTACGTAGATTATGAAAAGGAGCATAGAGACCAGACCTCATTCACAACAGCAACAAAAACTTAAAATATCCAAGAGTAGCTTTATGTTTTTAAAGATTTGTTTATTTTAGAAAGAAAGAGTGTGTGTGTGTGTGTGTGTGTGTGAGAGAGAGAGAGAGAGAGAGAGAGAGAAAGGGGGGGGGATGGGCAGAGGCAGAGAATTTTCAAACAGACTCCCTGCTGAACACAGAGCCCATTTCTGGGCTGGATCCCAGGAATGCAAAGATCATGACCTGAGCCGAAACTCAACAACTGAGCCACCCAGATGGCCCTTCAAGAGTAGCTTTAAATGAGAAGAAATTAAAATTAGATCAATCTTAAATATGTAAGAATAAAAAGGAAGAGTAGGGGAAGGAAGAGAAAGAAGAAAGACAAGAGCAGAAGAAGAGTAATCAAGGAGTAATATGAATTTTACTAAAGCTGGCATGGGACAAAACTAGAAAGAAAGAAATAACTTCATTAGTAGTATCTTTGTGGTATGACCAAATGTAGTTTGTTTTTATTCTACATGCTTGAAAAAATATCTTCCTATTTTTTATTTCATTTTTAACTTTAATATTTAACATTCAAAGAAATATTTTGGGACTTCAGGCAGGAATTTTCCTCAACCACACTGCATTCCCAAAGTTTTTCTATATGGTTGATCCCCCACCATATCTTAGGTCTTGGAGATGATCATTATTTTCTCTAACATGAACCAGTAATAAGAGACATTCCTGCATCGTGTTTGTTTCTTTTATTGTCCTTACCACAATGATAAGTCCTTATTAACTTAGTTATGTGCATGTTAATTGTCTCTTGATCTCTCACTTATCATTAACTCCAAAAGGGCAGTCCGCTTTTCTGTTTTCTTCACCAATATATAATCAATTGCCTAGCCCATGACACATTAGGTAGGAACTCAATAAACACGTTTGGATGAATAAACAATGTAAATGAGGAAAGTGAAATTGTAACAGAGTTTGGAAATTTAACTGAAAATCTATAAGTACAAAATAAAAATTGATTTGCTGGACAGATGGTTGCAAATTTGTCATGACAAACCTGGCCATCTGTATCTAGATTTTGTTTTCTGTAAACAGACTCTGTAAGTCTGTGAGTGAGTGACTCCTTAAATTTTGCACCCTCGGGAACAAACGTGTCTCATTCTGATATCTCTGTTAATTTATCTATTATTTATTATTTCTATAAACTTATCTTTGAAAGAGAAAAGAGGGCATCTCCAGGCTATTTCATCTTCCCAACTACTGGTTCCTGAATGCCTTTCCTTTCATACAAGGAGTATTATCTGTGTTTGGACTTTGTTCCTCTCCTTTAATATGTTGGCTGTCGTTGGTCTTCTTCTTTCAAGTAAATTTAGAATCAGTTTGCTGATACCCATATATTAACTTGATGAGATTTTGACTGGGATTGTCTTGAATCTACAGACCCAATTTGTGAAGAACCTGCATCTTGACCATATTGAATCTTTTTATGCATGAATAAGGAGACTTTCTCCCGTTCTTTTGCTCATCGATACTTTCCATCAGCATCTTGAGTTGTTCTTGTATAGATAAATGGTTATGTTTCCCTTTCTCCTGCTAGAGGCATGAGGAAATTTTTCTCCACTATTAACTATGAGGACCTGGTAGAACCCCTGGAGCTAAAACTCACAAATGTATAGAGGCCCCCTAAGGCTGGGTCCCCTTGGAGTTTGTTTTTGTTTTGCGGGGCTTTTCCCCACTTAGAGTTCTTATCAGAGTCATATCCACACTAAACCTCCAAGCAATTCACTAATCACAGCTCAGGTTTCCCAACCCCAGGACTGCTTTCTGTGGAAGTTTCTGCTCTGGAACGTTGTAATTCTCTGTATCTGCCTGTCTGTCTGTCCAGTTTTAGAGGCAGTGGTTTGTCCATGAACTCACTCTCTGAAATATCTAAGGAGAATTGCTTATTTTTCAGTTTATTCAGCTTTTTAGTTGTTGGGATGGAGTGACAATTTCTAAGCTCCTTATTTCTCAGACCAATTCTGTTGTGCTTATTTTCTTTTAAGATTTATTTATTTATTTGAGAGAAGGAGAGAGAGAAAGAGGCGGTGGTGGGGCAGAAAGAGAGGGAGAGGAAGAAAAAGTCCTAAGCAGACACCCCACTGAGTGTGGAGCCTGACACAAGGCTCCATCTCATGACCCTGAGATCACGACCTCAGCCAAAACCAAGACATCACCACCCAGGAACCCCCAATTTTGCTTATTTTTTAATCAACATCTTCGGGTCTTGCAAACCCTTATCTCTCTTTTCTAACTTGCCTTTCCAATGATTGCCAATTAAATCACTCACTGAACAAAAGTTACAAAGTACCTGCTAATTTTTTTTTTAAGATTTTATTTATTTGACAGAGAGAAAGAGATCACAAGTAGGCAGAGAGGCAGGCAGAGAGAGGTGCCGGGGGACGCATGCTCCTTGTGGAGTAGAGAGCCCGATGTGGGGCTCGATCCCAGGACCCTGGGATCATGACCTGAGCCGAAGGCAGAGGCTTTAACCCACTGAGCCACCCAGGCGCCCCAGTACCTGCCAAATTTAGATAAGACCTCTGCAAACTGAAGGGAATTATACAATAATTTGTAACCAAGATGTACCTGCTTTTATGATTTTATAACCCAGTGGAATAAACCTCAGTGAATTTCTTCCATTTCTATTACGTGACTTTTCGATCTAGTTAATAAACCATTTGGCCTCAGGATTATACCTTTTCCATGTAGATTATGATATCATGTAAGAATATTTTTAAATGTTTAATGAAATTTATTTTCAGCAATAAATGAAGCAAACACAAAGTTAAAATTGTTGTGGTCCCTGAAAGTAATTTCAGTCATGAACTGCAAAAAGTTTGTCAATAGTTACGAGTGGGAAATACATTAGCAATGGAAAGACAATGCACTGGGGAGAGATGATTAAAGAAAATTGGATTTTGGTACTGGTAAAACTTATTTTCTTTTAAACGGAAAGTCACTACTTCAAGTTAACTCTAAGTTTTAGGCAAAACAGTCTATGGTATTTTTTATTTATGTACTGCGATTTAGGTAGAACAAAAAGTAATTTGAGATTTTGCTATGATAACAAATGTGAAATTGCCAAAGTAGTAGAATGACACACTCAGTAAAAAGCACTCTCTATGTTTGCCAAGAGGATCTGCACCGCGACTCACTTCAAGGATTTTAAATAAGTCTACCTAACCAAGTGGGAAGTTTGCAAGGAGGAAAGCACCTGTAGCCTTTCCAGAAATACAATATTACCTCGTTTTACTTATTTTGCAAGTAAACACATTCCATAATTCTTTAGGAATATTGTAAATTTGTTCTAACAAAAACCTAGGTGGTAAAAATATTCATCATGTGATTTAAATAAATACTTCTGAAGGAAGCAAAAGCGCAAATGAATTTTGGGGACATCATCAAGATCAAAATCTGTACAGGAAAGGAAACAGTCAACAGAACAAAGAGGCAATCCACAGAATGGGAGAAGATATTAGCAAATGACAATACAGACAAAGGCCTGATATCCAGGATCTATAAGGTACTCCTCAAACTCAACACACACAAAACAGATAATCATGTCAAAAAATGGGCAGAAGACATGAACAGACACTTCTCCAATGAAGACATACAAATGGCTAACAGACACATGAAAAAATGTTCATCATCACTAGTGATCAGAGAGATTCAAATCAAAACCACATTGAGATACCACCTGACACCAGTTAGAAGGGCCAAAATGAACAAGACAGGTAAACAACGTGTGTTGGAGAGGATGTGGAGAAAGGGGAACCCTCTTACACTCTTGGTGGGAATGCAAGCTGGTGCAGACTCTTTGGAAAACAGTGTGGAGATTCCTTAAGAAATTAAAAATAGAGCTTCCCTAGGACCTTGTAATTGCACTACTGGGTATTTACCCCAAAGATACAGATGCAGTGAAATGAAGGGCCATCCATACCCCAGTGTTCATAGCAGCAATGGCCACAGTCACCAAACTGTGGAAAGAACCAAGATGCCCTTCAACGGACGAATGGGTGAGGAAGATGTGGTCGATATACACTGTGGAGTATTATGCCTCCATCAGAAAGAATGAATACCCAACTTTTGTATCAACATGGACAGGACTGTAAGAGATTATGCTGAGTGAAGTAAGTCAAGCAGAGAGAGTAAATTATCATATGGTTTTGCTTATTTGCGGAGCATAAGGAATAACATGGAGGACATGGAGAGATGGAGAGGAGAAGGGAGTTGGGGGGAATTGGAGGGGGAGACGAATCATGAGAAACTGTGGACTCTGAGAAACAAACTGAGGGTTTTGGAGGGGCGGGGAGTGGGAGGTTGGGTGAGCCTGGTGGTGGGTATTATGGAGGGCACATATTGCATAGAGAACTTGGTGTGGTGTGGAACACTGAAAAGACATTTTTAAAAATAAATAAAAATTAAAAAAATAAAGAAGTGGGGAAGAACACCAGGTGTTGTAGGAAAGTGTTGAATCACTAGATGTTTACACCTTAAACTAATGTTATTCTGTACATTAACTGAGATATAAATAAAATCTTAAAAATAAATAGATAAATAAATATTGCTCTTAGCCTATGTAACAGATTGTTCCCATGTTTGGTTTTTTCCCCCTACATGACTTTTTAGTTCCGTATGTTTCCATCTTCTTATGTCAAGCCTTCAGCACTTTTGTGTTCATTCAGAGTTCAAGTAAAAAATTTTAACATTGGTTATTATGAAACTAGCAATTAATTGTGATATTTAATAGAAATCAATAAGACAAAACTGCTTGTAGGTTTGAGAACACATTGATACATCAAATTAATGAACAGTATATTATGGAAATACAAAGTATAACAAAACTCAAGGAAGTACATGATTCATCAATGACTTCCAGCTTCCTGAAATGTATACGTGACCCTCTGCAAATAACAAAACTCTCCCTTATTTATTATTTCCAAATGTAAAAAAGATATCATCATTTATTAACCTTGCACTGAACATGTACTCCATAATTTCCAGCTCCTGTGGATTCAACAGCAAATTAACAAATCAGATCCCAGCCCTTTCCCTTTTGAAGCTTTGAATTTGTGGTCCCCACCTGAGGATGGCAACTCCTCTGGTTATCATTCATCTGCCTCCTCTTCATTCAGTTCTTAGTAAAATATATCTCTTTAGGCCCTCTGTGATCATCCTGCTGAATGGTCTACTACTCTATCCCCATCATCTTCTTTTTTTTTTTTTAATTTCTTTTCAGCGTAACAGAATTCATTGTTTATGCACCACACCCAGTGCTCCATGCAATACATGCCCTCCATAATACCCATCATCTTCTATCACAAAACTGGCTGGTTTGCTTAATTAGTTTTTGAAATTAATTTATTCATATTTTTTGGTTCTTTTTTCATACTTTTCTACCACAGTACAATGAAAATCGCATAGAGTAGAGTTTGGCTGCACCTCCAGCAAAGTGACCAATACATTCTACATAGACTTGTCAATGACTGTTACTTGAATTAATTAACTAATTCATCAGTGAGAAGAAATCAGAGAGGGAGAAAAACCATGAGAGACCCTGGAGTCCAGAAAACAAACCGAGGGTTACAGAAGAGAGGGGCATGGGAGGATGGGGTAATCGGATCATGGGCGTCAAGGAGGGCACATGTTGTGATGAGCACTGGGTATTAAACAAAACTAATGAATC
>NW_022633091.1:0-7412 GCF_010015895.1 Lontra canadensis
CCCCATGTTACTCAAGGACCAACTTTACTAGATTTAGAAGCATTCTTCCTTATTTAAATGGATCTTAAACCTAGTTAAATACTGTCTGGGCAGCAGCTGGTTGCTCATTAAATTTTAGCTTGCTCAATCTTGGAAAGGGCTCAGTACATCAAATTAGAATTCCCATTTTCAGACCTATGTAACACTGAGTCAAAAAGCCAGTTTAACTTAGATTCATTCTGTATTTCCTTAATTCTGCCTTTTTATGATGATTCATTTAATCCACTACTCAATCTACCTTTATGCTCACATGAATCCAACTTTTTGTTCAGCTTCTATTATTAATAATAGTCCTAGCTATTAAGAAAGCCCGCCTTTTTTTTTTTTTTTTTTCTACAGAGAATGTTCTGAATGTAGCCTCATATTCAATCCCACCCTGCACTACTACATAACCCTGGGGCACAAAAATCTCAGACTAGTCTATATTAATAGCCTGGATATTCTGCTAGATGCTGGAGAATAAATAAGGAGCCAAACTAGCCCTGGAAAGTGTCAGCCCTGACACTGAGGAGACAGATACTAAACCAGCACAGTAATGGTCATACGATTTTAAAAACCTATTTAAGGGGGGAGGAGTCAAGATGGTGGAGAAGTAGCAGGCTGAGACTACTTCAGGTAGCGGGAGATCAGCTAGATAGCTTACCTAAAGATTGCAAACACCTACAAACCCAACGGGAGATCGAAGAGAAGAAGAACAGCAATTCTAGAAACAGGAAATCAACTACTTTCTGAAAGGTAGGCCTGGCGGAGAAGTGAATCCAAAGCGACGGGTAGACCGCGGGGGGAGGGGCCGGCTCCCGGCAAGCGGCGGAGCAACGGAGCACAAAATCAGGACTTTTAAAAGTCTGTTCCGCTGAGGGACATCGCTCCAGAGGCTTAACTGGGGTGAAGCCCACGCGGGGTCAGCGTGGCCTCAGGTCCCGCAGGGTCACAGAAGGATCGGGGGTGCCTGAGTGTCGCAGAGCTCGCAGGTATTAGAACGGGGAAGCCGGCTACAGAGACCGAGCCGTGGAGTGAGCTCTAAACTCGGGGTTACCTTGAACCGATCGCAGGCTCGGTCAGCTCGGAGCGTGGCCGGAGGCCAGGCAGACGGGAGTAATTGGGCGCTGTTCTCTGAGGGCGCACTGAGGAGTGGGGCCCCGGGCTCTCGGCTCCTCCGGGCCGGAGACTGGGAGGCCGCCATCTTCATTCCCGTCCTCCGGACTCTACGGAAAGCGCTCAGGGAACAAAAGCTCCTAAAAGCAAACCCGAGCGGATTACTCAGCCCGGCCCCTGGTAAGGGCGGTGCAACTCCGCCTGGGGCAAAGACACTTGAGAATCACTATAACAGGCCCCTCCCCCAGAAGATCAACAAGAAACCCAGCCAGGACCAAGTTCACCTACCAAAGAGTGCAGTTCCAATACCAAGGAGAGCAGTGGAATTCCAGAGGAGGAGAGGGCAAAGCACGGAACTCATGGCTTTCTCCCATGATTCTTTAGCCTTGCAGTTAATTTAATTTTTTTTCAATTGTTTTTTCTCTTCTTCTGCCAATTTTTTTTCAACTTTTACCCTTTTCTTTTTTAACGTTTTTTAACTAGTTTATCTAATATATATATATATATATTTTCTGTTTTATATTTTTTCTTCATTCGTTTTCTTTTTTTAATTCTTTTTTTTTTTTTTTTTCTGAACTCTTTTTATCCCCTTTCTCCCCCCTCATGATTTGGGATCTCTTCTGATTTGGTTAAATCATATTTTCCTGGGGTTATTGCCACCCTTTTAGTATTTTATTGCTCCTTCATATACACTTATCTGGAAAAAATGACAAGCGGAAAAATTCATCACAAAAAAAATAACAACAGGCAGTACCAAAGGCTAGGGACCTGATCAATTCAGACATTAGTAATATGTCAGATCTAGAGTTCAGAATGATGATTCTCAAGGTTCTAGCCGGGCTCGTAAAAGGCATGGAAGATATTAGAGAAACCCTCTAGGGAGATATAAAAGCCCTTTCTGGAGAAATAAAAGAACTAAAATCTAACCAAGTTGAAATCAAAAAAGCTATTAATGAGGTGCAATCAAAAATGGAGGCTCTCAGGGCACCTGGGTGGCTCAGTGGGTTAAAGCCTCTGCCTTGGGCTCAGGTCATGATCCCAGGGTCCTGGGATCGAGCCCCCATAGGGCTCTCTGCTCGGCAGGGAGCCTGCTTCCTCCTCTATCTCTGCCTGCCTCTCTGCCTACTTGTGATCGCTCTGTCAAATAAATTAATAAATAAATCTCTTTAAAAAAATGGAGGCTCTCACTGCTAGGATAAATGAGGCAGAAGAAAAAGCGATATAGAAGAACAAATTACAGAGAATAAAGAAGCTGAGCAAAAGAGGGACAAACAGCTACTGGGCCACGAGGGGAGAATTCGAGAGATAAGTGACACCATAAGACGAAACAACATTAGATTAATTGGGATTCCAGAAGAAGAAGAAAGAGAGAGGGGAGCAGAAGGTATATTGGAGAGAATTATTGGAGAGAATTTCCCCAATATGGCAAAGGGAACAAGCATCAAAATCCAGGAGGTTCAGAGAATCCCCCTCAAAATCAATAAGAATAGGTCCACACCCCATCACCTAATAGTAAAATTTACAAGTCTTAGTGACAAAGAAAAATTCCTGAAAGCAGCCCAGGAAAAGAAGTCTGTAACATACAATGGTAAAAATATTAGATTGGCAGCAGACTTATCCACAGAGACCTGGCAGGCCAGAGAGAGCTGGCATGATCTATTCAGAGCACTAAACGAGAAAAACATGCAGCCAAGAATACTATTACCAGCTAGGCTATCATTGAAAATAGAAGGAGAGATTAAAATCTTCCAGGACAAACAAAAACTGAAAGAATTTGCAAACACCAAACCAGCTCTACAGGAAATATTGAAAGGGGTCCTCTAAGCAAAGAGAGAGCCTAAAAGTAGTAGATCAGAAAGGAACAGAAACAATATACAATAACAGTCACCTTACAGGCAATCCAATGGCACTAAATTCATATCTCTCAATAGTTACCCTGAATGTTCATAGGGTAAATACCCCAATCAAAAGACACGGGGTAACAGAATGGATAAAAAAAACAAAACCCATCTATATGTTGCCTACAAGAAACTCATTTTAAACCAGAAGACACCTCCAGATTTAAAGTGAGGGGGTGGAAAACAATGTACCATGCTAATGGACATCAGAAGAAAGCAAGAGTGGCAATCCTTATATCAGATCAATTAGATTTTAAGCCAAAGACTATATTAAGAGATGAGGAAGGATACTATATCATACTCAAAGGATCTGTCCAACAAGAAGACCTAACAATTTTAAATATCTATGCCCCTAACGTGGGAGCAGCCAACTATATAATCCAATTAATAACAAAATCAAAGAAACACATCAATAATAATACAATAATAGTAGGGGACTTTAACACTCCCCTCACTGAAATGGACAGATCATCCAAGCAAAAGATCAACAAGGAAATCGAGGCCTTAAATGACACACTGGACCAGATGGACATCACAGATATATTCAGAACATTTCATCCCAAAGCAACAGAATACACATTCTTCTCTAGTGCACATGGAACATTCTCCAGAATAGATCACATCCTTGGTCCTAAATCAGGTCTCCACGGTATCAAAAGATTGGGATCATTCCCTGCATATTTTCAGACCACAATGCTCTCTGAAGCTAGAACTCAATCACAAGAGGAAATTTAGAAAAACCCAAATACATGGAGACTAAACAGCATCCTTCTAAAAAATGAATGGGTCAACCAGGAAATTAAAGAAGAATTGAAAAAATTCATGGAAACAAATGATAATGAAAACACAACGGTTCAAAATCTGTGGGACACAACAAAGGCAGTCCTGAGAGGAAAATATATAGTGGTACAAGCCTTCCTCAAGAAACAAGAAAGGTCTCAGATACACAACCTAACCCTACACCTAAAGGAGCTGGAGAAAGAACAAAAAAGAAACCCTAAGCCCAGCAGGAGAAGAGAAATCATAAAGATCAGAGCAGAAATCAATGAAATAGAAACCAAAAAAACCACAGAACAAATCAACGAAACTAGGAGCTGGTTCTTTGAAAGAATTAATAAGATTGATAAACCCCTGGCCAGACCTATGAAAAGAAAAGAGAAAGGACCCAAATAAATAAAATCATGAATAAAAGAGGATAGATCACAACGAACACCAAAGAAATACAGACAATTGTAAGAACATACTATGAGCAACTCTATGCCAACAAATTTGACAATCTGGAAGAAATGGATGCATTCCTAGAGACATATAAACTACCACAACTGAACCAGGAAGAAATAGAAAGCCCGAACAGACCCATAACCAGTAAGGAGATTGAAACAGTCATCAAAAATCTCCAAACAAACAAAAGCCCAGGGCCAGACGGCATCCTGGGGGAATTCTACCAAACATTTAAAGAAGAACTAATTCCTATTCTCCTGAAACTGTTCCAAAAAATAGAAATGGAAGGAAAACTTCCAAACTCATTTTATGAGGCCAGCATCATCTTGATCCCAAAAAGAAAGAAGGACCCCATCAAAATAAAGAACTACAGACCAATATCCTTGATGAACACAGATGCAAAAATTCTCACCAAAATACTAGCCAATAGGATCCAACAGTACATTAAAAGGATTGTTCACCACGACCAAGTGGGATTTATTCCAGGGCTACAAGTTCGGTTCAACAACCGCAAATCGATCAATGTGATACAATACATTCATAAAAGAAAGAACAAAAACCATATGATACTCTCAACAGATGCTAAAAAAGCTTTTGACAAAGTACACCATCCTTTCTTGATCAAAACTCTTCAAAGTGTAGGGATAGAGGGTACATACCTCAATATCATCAAAGCCATCCATGAAAAACCCACAGCGAATATCATTCTCAATGGAGAAAAACTGAGAGCATTTCCGCTAAGGTCAGGAACACGGCAGGGATGTCCATTATCACCACTGCTATTCAACATAGTACTAGAAGTCCTAGCCTCAGCAATCAGACAACAAAAGGAAATTAAATGCATCCAAATAGGCAAAGAAGAAGTCAAACTGTCACTCTTCGCAGATGATATGATACTATATGTGGAAAACCCAAAAGACTCCACTCCAAAACTGCTAGAACTTGTACAGGAATTCAGTAAAGTGTCAGGATATAAAATCAATGCACAGAAATCAGTTGCATCTCTCTACACCAACAACAAGACAGAAGAAAGAGAAATTAGGGAGTCAATCCCATTTACAATTGCACCCAAAACAATAAGATACCTAGGAATAAACCTAACCAAAGAGGCTAAGAATCTATACACAGAAAACTATAAAGTACTCATGAAAGAAATTGAGGAAGACACAAAGAAATGGAAAAATGTTCCATGCTCCTGGATTGGAAGAATAAATATTGTGAAAATGTCTATGCTACCTAAAGCAATCTACACATTTAAAGCAATTCCTATCAAAGTACCATCCATTTTTTTCAAAGAAATGGAACAAATAATCCTATAATGTATATGCAACCAGAAAAGACCTCGGATAGCCAAAGGAATATTGAAAAGGAAAGCCAAAGTTGGTGGCATCACAATTCCGGAATTCAAGCTCTATGACAAAGCTGTCATCATCAAGACAGCATGGTACTGGCACAAAAACAGACACATAGATCAATGGAACAGAATAGAGAGCCCAGAAATAGACCCTCAACTCTATGGTCAATTAATCTTTGACAAAGCAGGAAAGAATGTCCAATGAAAAAAAGACAGCCTCTTCAATAAATGGTGCTGGGAAAATTGGACAGCCACATGCAGAATAATGAAATTGGATCATTTCCTTACACCACACACCAAAATAGACTCAAAATGGATGAAGGACCTCAATGTGAGAAAGGAATCCATCAAAATCCTTGAGGAGAACACAGGCAGCAACCTCTTCGACCTCAGCCACAGCAACATCTTCCTAGGAACATCGCCAAAGGCAAGGGAAGCAAGGGCAAAAATGAACTATTGGGATTTTATCAAGATCAAAAGCTTTTGCACAGCAAAGGAAACAGTTAACAAACCAAAAGACAACTGACAGAATGGGAGAAGATATTTGCAAACGACATATCAGATAAAGGGCTAGTGTCCAAAATCTATAAAGAACTTACCAAACTCAACACCCAAAGAACAAATAATCCAATCAAGAAATGGGCAGAAGTCATGAACAGACATTTCTACAAAGAAGACATCCAGATGGCCAATAGACACATGAACAAGTGCTCCATATCATTCGGCATCAAGGAAATACAAATCAAAACCACAATGAGATATCACCTCACACTAGTCAGAATGGCTAAGATTAACAAGTCAGGAAATGACAGATGTTGGCGAGGATGTGGAGAAAGGGGAACCCTCCTACACTGTTGGTGGGAAAGCAAGCTGGTGCAACCACTCTGGAAATGTTGAAAATAGAACTACCCTATGACCCAGCAATTGCACTACTGGGTATTTACCCTAAAGATACAAACGTAGTGATCCAAAGGGGCACGTTTACCCGAATGTTTATAGCAGCAATGTCTACAATAGCCAAACTATGGAAAGAACCTAGATGTCCATCAACAGATGAATGGATAAAGAAGAGGTGATATATACACAATGGAATACTATGCAGCCATCAAAAGAAATGAAATCTTGCCATTTGTGACGACGTGGATGGAACTAGAGGGTATTATGCTTAGTGAAATAAATCAATCGGAGAAAGACAACTATCATATGATCTCCCTGATATGAGGGAGAGGAGATGCAACATGGGGGGTGAATGGGGTAGGAGAAGAGTAAATGAAACAAGATGGTATTGGGTGGGAGACAAACCATAAGTGACTCTTAATCTCACAAAACAAACTGAGGGTTAATGGGGGAGGGGGGTTGGGAGAGGGAGGTGGGGTTATGGACTTTCGGGAGTGTATGTGCTATGGTGAGTGCTGTGAAGTGTATAAACCTGGCGATACACAGACCTGTACCCCTGGGGATAAAAATATGTTTATAAAAAATTTTAAAAAATAAAAAATAAACTTATTTAAGGGAAATAACAAGTCTAGTGAAAGCACACAATAAAGACTTTCAACAAATGTTTATTGAATAAATTTGACCCTGAGGACTGGTAGAAAGAGATGGTAAAGTTAAGCTGTACCACATTGTCAAGGATCTTAAATAGCAGGCTAGGTGCTTACACTTTTCATAACAAAATGTGTAAGTAAAGTGAGCCATTAAAGAATGTAAAGTAGAGGAACTACCTAATCCTATCTACATTTTTGGAAGAAGACTATAATAATAGTGAGAGGATGACATGCTTAGCTAAAACTAGAATCAGGAAG
>NW_022633092.1:0-7410 GCF_010015895.1 Lontra canadensis
TGAAACAAGATGGGATCAGGAGGTAGACAAACCATAAGAGACTCTTATTCTCACAAGATAAACTGAGGGTTGCCAGGGGGAGGGGGTAGGGAGAGGGTGGTTGGGGTTATGGACATTGTGGAAGGTGTGTGCTATGAAGTGTGTAAACCTGGCAATTGACAGACCTGTACCCCTGGGGCAAATAATACATATATGTTAATAAAAAATAGAAAATTAAAAAAAAACAATTAATGTATTATTTGTTTCAGGGCTATAGGTCTGTGATTCATCAGTCTTACCCATTTCATAGCACTCATAATACCACATACCCTCCCCAATGTCCATCAGCCTGCCACTCCATCCCTCCCAGCCCCCTCAACTCCAGCAACCCTCAGTTTGTTTCCTAAGATCAAGAGTCTCTCAAGGTTTGTCTTCCACTCTGGTTTTGTATTGTTTCGTTTTTCCTTCCCTTCCCCCATGATCATCTGTCTTTTTTCTCAAATTCCTCAAATCAGTGAGATCATATGATAATTGTGCCTCTCTGATTGACTTATTTTGCTTAGCATAATACCCTGTAGTTCAATCCACATTGTTGTAAATGGCAAGATTTGGGTGGTTTTGATGACTGCATAATATTCCATAGTGTGTGTGTGTGAGTGTGTGTGTGTGTGTGTGTGTGTATTTCACATCTTCTTTATCTTCTTTATCCATTCATATGTTGATGGGGATCTAGGCGTTTTTCATAGTTTGGCTATTGTGGACATTGCTGCTATAAACACAGGGGTGCATATACCCCTTTGGATCACTACATTTGTATCTTGTAGTGATACATTTGTAGTGACACATTTGCATCACTACATACCATACTGGCTTGATGATGACAGCTTTGTAATAGAGCTTGAAGTCTGGAATTGTGATGTTGCCAACTTTGGCTTTCTTTTTCAATATTCCTCTGGCTATTTGAGGTCTTTTCTGGTTCCATATAAATTTTAGGATTATTTGTTCCATTTCTTTAGAAAAAAATGGATAGGATTGCTTTAAATGTGTAGATTACTTTAGGTAGCATAGACATTTTCACAATATTTTTCTTCCAATCCATGAGCATGGAACATTTTTCCATTTCTTTGTGTCTTCCTCAATTTCTTTCATGAATAACTTTATAGTTTTCTGAGTATAGAGTCTTTGCCTCTTTGGTCAGGTTTATTCATAGGTATCTTATTTTAATGAGGCCAGCATTACCTTGATCCCCAAACCAGACAAAGATTCCACCAAAAAAGAGAATTACAGACCAATATCCTTGATGAACGCAGATACAAAAATTCTCACCAAAATACTAGCCAATAGGATCCAACAGTACATTAAAAGGATTATTCAACATGACCAAGTGGGATTTATTCCAGGGCTGCAAGGTTGGTTCAACATCTGCAAATCAATCAATGTGATACAATACATTAATAAAGAAAGAACAAGAACCATATGACACTCTCAATAGATGCTGAAAAAGCATTTGACAAAGTACAACATCCTTTCTTGATCAAACTCTTCAAAGTGTAGGGATAGAGGGTACATACTTCAATATCATCAAAGCCATCTATGAAAAACCCACAGAGAATACATTATATGTTAATTTTAAAAAATCATCTAGGGAGTTTTCAGAGCTTTTTTTTTTTTTTTTTTTTTAAATGCTGATGCATAAATTTCACCAGAATCTCCAGCAATGGGATGCAGACACCAGTATATATACCTATGTTAAGATCCCTATTCAATTCTAATCACAGAAAGGGTTGAGAAGCAAGAGTCTCCCTTGCTCCCCAGAGTGTGATCCTCCCATCAACAGTAACAGTGTTATTCTCAGAGCTAGTTAGAAATGCAAAATCTCAGAGAAAGACAACTATCATATGATCTCCCTGATATGAGGAAGTGGAGATGCAACATGGGGGCTTAAGGGGGTAGGAGAAGAATAAATGAAACAAGATGGGATTGGGAGGGAGACAAACCATAAGTGACTCTTAATCTCACAAAACAGACTGAGGGTTGCTGGGGGGAGGGGGGTTGGGAGAGGGGGGTGGGGTTATGGACATTGGGGAGGGTATGCGTTATGGTGAGTGTTGTGAAGTGTGTAAACCTGGTGATTCACAGACTTGTACCCCTGGGGATAAAAATACATTATATGTTTATTAAAAAAATGCAAAATCTGGGATGTGGTCTGGGGTTCTGTATTTCTCAAGCAATTTCTGAAAGTAATCCACGGGCTGTTACAGAGAAACACATTTAAGAAACATTGGATTAGGAAGATGCATGCAAATTTATAAAAAGATTCTCTGAGAAGAGATGGGATATTCAGAATTGACCACACTTAGCATAATACACTGGTACTTGGTTTTTTTGAGTTGTTGGCTTGTTTCTCATAGAATTCCTCTGATTAAAATGTTCCATGGAACACACTTCAATAAATATTGGTATAACAATGTTTTTCAATGTTTTTGGCATTTTGGGTGTGGCACAGCGTTATTGACTGTTATTATTAAGAGCCTGTCCTAAGCATTTTGGGAAGTTTTGTATCCCAGAACCCTGTTCACTAAAAGCAGCACTTTCTGGTGATTTTGGTCATTGAAAATACACCCATAAATTACCAAACACTCTCAGGGAGGTAGTGCTTCCCCAGGTTATGAGCTACCTTATAGTTGGTCATTAGGCACAAAGATTATGGGAGATTAAATTTACCAATCAGATTTTCACTGTGAATCTCTGAGCCATGTTAACATTGGTCTAGATAATTTTTTGGTTGTCTTTGGACCATTATGTAAAACATTGATTACTCCTAATGTCATAGATTGGTTAAGTCCTCTTTTATAGCATTTCTAAGAGTCACTGAGACCCAAGGTTGTTGGAGGGTCCTCCCCTATGCAAAGACCACAGAACTTCATTCCTGATGGGGAGCATTGCACCAATGATGTGGATGGGATTGCTTGGACCAGAAAGACCTTGAGATCACATAAAGCTTAGCCTTCTATCTTCACCTTCCACATGTCTACCAGAGATTTTTTTTTCTTAAATCACAGATCAGATTATGTCATTCTCATACTGAAAAATCCTTTATTGATCTCCTATTGCTAAAGATTAAAATCTAGATCCTTTGTGTGACATTTAAAAAGAGGCATAATATGTGAGAAAATTGCCTTTTCCACAGATAACTGTACACTCATGTTCACATGTTATTTCATTTCTCTGTCAATTCCAATAACATGAGCCTTTTCTGACTGAATTCTCTCTGTTTGCCAAATGAGCTATATACTTTATATCTCTAAGTTTTTGCTCTTATTACTTGGAATGCCCTTTTCAACTTGACTGCCTGATAAAAATCCTACTTAACTTTCAAATCATCTTTCAAATGTCACCTCCTCTGCAAAAAATTCCCCAACATTTCTGCCTCCTAGTCAGTTCTTTCTGCTCATGCCTTCAGACTCACTCCATCCATGACAGCAAACCACCTGGATTTTAATGAGTGCTGGATATGGTGGCAGAGATCTTTCTACCTTCCCCATGTTCCCTTTGGGCTTTTTGAGGAGAGCAATTTATGCAAACTTTGTGTCCTCCAGCATCATGCTGAGAAGGCAGATTTCATTGTCTCTGAGAGGCTTTACTTGCCCCTGCTCATAGAGAAGAAACAGTTGTTAATCTAATTTATGGGACTGGCATGTAATGAGCAACATTGTTCCACTAGCTATTGAGTTACTTTGTCTAAATATGAGGAAAAACACTCTCTTTTCCTTCTATTTCCTGTCTCACAGATGAGTAAGAAGACCGATGGAAAGATTATTCTGTTTCCGACTTCTTTGTGGTGAGAATGTTTGAGTCAGGGTCCTAAAACTGCCTTCTAAAGACAGAAATCTCAATCTCTTGTCTCTTTTTCTCTTTGTCTGGTACCTCTGAGCCCCTCTGAGTGTGTTTTTCTCTTTGTCTTCTCTTTCTACTTGCCCATTTGTGTGTGTTGCTCTCTAACTCTATCTTCCTCTCTTTTTGCCCTGTGAGTAGTTGGTAAGTGTAGAAGGCCTGCTGGTAAAGTCAACTCCTCCCTTAGGTGGGTGTTCCAGGCTGCAAATATGGGTGGGTTGTAAGGATTCTATCAGACTTAAATTTAAGCCACATTCTTCAAACTGCTTTTACCTTTAGAGACCTGTACTTTGGAGTTACTGAGCTCTTGCTTGACTGAGTAAAAGTTTTTCACTTTCATTTCATTTTCTTCATTGTAGGCTTTCCATTAGATGTAGAGAACTCTCTGACTTAATCTCCAGCATGTTGTGTTTTAGAGGGTGATGGTCATAGGCAGTGATAGGAAAAAAGGATAACAGCAGCTGTCTTGTGGTTATACTGATTCTGATTCTTTGGAAATGCAGAATAAATCAGAAAGGTTGGGTTTTCAGAAGGCAACTATCACAAAGGAAAGCAGGTTCCATTTAAGTATGACCATCTTAGGATGAGACCAAGAAAACTAAGATATTGGTGTTGGAAGACATCTGGGCTTGTTATAGGAAGACACCATGGGGGAAAAGGCAACCTCAGTAAAAGCTGGTGTCTAGATGTGACATTATTGCAAATTTTTAGGTTTTGAAAGAGTACAAGAGCATTTGAGACTCTTCACATGCTCTTCCTCTCTAATTCCCATCTCCCCAAATACCATCTGGATCTTTGTTGAGTTCTTTGTAATGACAGTCTGAACTACACTAAGTCCTAGTTGCTAGAAACACAATTTTGCTTAGCATGATTTGTGAAAGTACTATATTGTTTTCACATTTTTTAGAGAGAAAGAACATGTGCAGTTGTAGAGCTGATTATGTGATATTCTTCTGGGTCCTACTGAATTTTGAATTATTTATAAAAGTGGACCTTCTTAGAGTAGGATTAATATAACTCTGAAGATGCTGAAGGAGCCACAGCTATGCAGAGGAATCCAGATATTACTTGAGAGAATTTCTTTGAGTTGAAACAGAGCATAGTAAGATATTAAATCATTGAAAACTTTTGATTTGGGTGTCTACAAAGGGTGGGTGATTTCATTTTGGGGATTTAACTTTTCTTACTGAGGACAGAAGTAATATTATTTAAATTTTTTTTTATGTTACAAAAACTGTATTGTTTTGAATAATCTTACACTGTCTCAGAACACATGCTGTCCTCCATGCCCTGGTGAGACAAACTGGGCTATGTGAGAAGGAAAATGGAAGATGGGAAATTAAATTGGAATAAAGTATAATTAATATTATTTCTTCACTTATTTTAGATTCATCTGAACATAAACAGTGTCTTGTCCTAGGAGAACAGAAAGTGTCAGTGGTAAGAGAGATTAGGAAGTAACATGAGGAAGGTAAGTACAGATCACACATGATTTGTTTGCTAGTCTTTCTCCTTGATGGGCTTATAAATATGCCTGGTTGACCATGGATATTACAATGGCCCATGGGATGAAAGAACAAAATCTGAGGAACATCAAAAGAAACCTCCTTTTTCTGATATTCTCCCTTTAGCTCCTTTAGAATTTCTGTAAGGGAATTTCTGTTTTACTACCCCATCTTTCCCTTCACTCACTCTTCACTGTAGCAGTAACAGCAAATAGTTGGACTGCTAAGAATTTGTCATTCAATAGGCCACATTTCCTCTACCAGTTGGTGTGCTTTACTTGAACTCACCAGTCATGCAATACATAGTCTTTTATTGGAACTATATTTGCTCTCAGGCACATTGAGTGCTCATGTGCTCTTATCTTCTCAAATATGCATTGCTTTCATGCAATAATCATGTTATCAGACAAGGACAAATCCATCTCCTGACTACATTACTCCCCTTTAAAATTTGCCCTGCCATTCTTGAGCTTTCCATTTCTCAGGTCATTTAGTGAATGGTTCCCAAGCAAAGCTTATAGTATGGATTCCTGGTCCCCATCATTATGCCCCAAGGTTTATAGATTTAAGAAGGGAGTGAGATGCCTCATTTTCATACCAGTGTAAATCCACACTCTCTACCTTTTGGGATAATTATGAATTAACTTCTCTATTAATAAATTTATTCTTTGATCTCTATTTAGACCGCTTTGTGTTTATCTGGCCCTGATTTTGTCTTTTATGTCTTATTCAGATTCCCCTCTCTGCTTTAGTAATCTTGCCTGAGCCATCACCCAGTGGACTTTCATTTCTGTTTCTTCTCTTGATTTTGATTTCACCTAAAGTTACAGACAACCACACTCATTTCATCTTTTGATCTGTCCTTTCCCCATCCCTTCCCCTGGCCTGCTTTCCCATGGAGGGAATTGGGTGCACATTATGACATTGCAATTGCTCTATAAAAGTGTTATATTTGGGGGTGCCTGGGTGGCTCAGTGGGTTAAATCCTCTGCCTTCAGTTCAGTCATGATCCCAGGGTCCTGGAATCGAACCCCACATCAGGCTCTCTGCTCAGTGGGGAGCCTGCTTCCCCCTCTCTCTCTGCCTGCCTCTCTGCCTACTTGTGATCTGTGTCTGTCAAATAAATAAATAATCTTTTTTAAAAAAGTGTTATATTTGAATCCCCATCTCCCCAGTACTATTGCAAAGGGAGACATGATTAACAAGGAAAACAACGTCTTTAACTTCTCTGAAATTAATCTCTAGGAATTAAACATAGGCCATCTTTGGAACTGGGAACAAACAAACTGGGAGCCCGGATCGAATTTCATGTTGCTTACTCTTAGAGAATTTAGGGTAATTAACTTTTCTGTAGCTAGCCCTTCAGGGATCCATTGAGGAACCTTACGGCAAAGAACTTACTCCAAATGTAGAGAGGCCATTTGACAAACTAAATTCATTATCAGTAAGGAGGATAACTATGAGTATGAGAATGTAAGCTGTTCATATTCTCTCTAAAGCAACACAAATAACTTAAAATCAGGTATGGATAGACCAAATAAGATATGAAATGCCTGTTCGCAGATTACTCCCTGGCTATTGCAATGTGGTCCCTGGCTTTCCCTCCTCTCTCTCTTCCTCTTATCTTACCCTCTAGTCTGATATTTCTGTTCAGTTCTAACATAGAGCAAATTAACTGTCTTTTTTGTCATCTTTCCATTTATTGTCTACAGATACCTTTGGTGACTTTCCAAAATGTTTCCTAAAGTATAACTCACTCCCTAAGAGAAAATACATTATGAGTTGTTAAGATCATAATTCTTTTTCACCTCGATGAACAACTCTCAAATTTTTTATCCAGTGCCTTCTCTGCAATACCAGACATGATAAACAGCCATTGTAAGGGCCTTATCAGTGTCACCGTAGGCTGACATGGTCTGGTTGAGTGGATTACACAAGTATTCCATGGCGATTATTGATTGTTGTCTGTTTGCTCCAAGTGAAAAGATATCTGTGGTAAATGCTATTGAAGATCATTGCTGCATGTGTAGTT
>NW_022633093.1:0-7404 GCF_010015895.1 Lontra canadensis
TCATGGAACACTACATCAAAAACTAATGATGTACTGTATGGTGACTATCATAACACAATAAAAAAGGACAATATTAAATTTTGTGTGTAAAAAAATAGTTAAGAGTCTTCTTTTATTTTTTAAGATACTAGTATCTAATTATTTCATGCCCATTTGTTGAAAAGATGATCCTTTCCACATTGAATTGTTTTGGAACCTTTGTCAAAAATCACTTGGCCAGGGCAGAGAAGTAGCACGATGAGATGACACCAGGTAGCAGGAGATCAGCTAGATAGTTTATCAAACCATTCTGAACACCTACAATTCCAATAGGAGATCAAAGGGAAGAAGAACAGTAATTCTAGAAACAGAAAATCGACCACTTTCTGAAAGGTAGGACTTGCAAAGAAGTGAATCCAAAGAGGGAAGATAGACTGCAGGGGAGGGGCTGGCTCCTGACAAGCAGCAGAGCAATGGAGCACAAAATCAGAACTTTTAAGTCTGCTCCACTGAGGGACATTGTTCCAGAGGCTAAGCTGGGGTCAAGCCCACACGGGGACAGCATGGTCTCAGCTCCTGCGGGGTCACAGAAGGATCAGGGGTGTCTGAGTTTCACAGAGCTCACAGGTATTACAGCGGGAAACCTGGCTGCAGTGACAGAGCTGAGGAGTGAGCTCTCAACTTGGGGTTACCTTAACTGTGATCCATGGCACAGTCAGGCCACTGCTCTGTGAGCATAGACCCCACAAGATCAGGGGAAATCCCCTGGAAGAGTGCAGGGATCTGATGGGTTTGGAGACTCCAGGTAGGGCTGTGTGCCAGAGACAGAGATGCTTGGTCACAGGCTGGGTGAGCTCAGAGCGCAGATGGAGGCCAGGGAGACAGAAGTGATTGAGCGCTTCTCTCCGAGGATGCACTGAGGGGCCCTGAGCTCTTGGCTCCTCCAGACCGGAGATTGGAAGGCCATCATTTTCATTCATGTCCTCCAGAGCTCTACGGAAAGTGTTCAGGGAACAAAAGTGCCCGAAAGCGAACCCTAGTGGATTACTTAACCCAGACCCTGTTAAGGGTGGTGCAATTCTGCCTCAGGCAAAGACACTTGAGAATCACTACAACAGGCCTCTCCCCCAGAAGATCAGCAAGAAATCCAGCCATGACCAAGTTCACTTACCAAGGAGAACAGCGGAATTCCAGAGGAGGAGAAAGCAAAGCATGGAATTCATGTCTTTCTCCCCATGATTCTTTAGTCTTGCAAAGTTAATTAATTTTTTTAATTTTATTTTTTCTTATGCAAAGTTTTTTTAACTTTTACTCTTTCCTCTTTTAACATTTTTTAGCTAGTTTATCTTAACAGTAATTTTCATAAAAAATCTTTTTTGAACTTTCATTATTGTAGTCATATTTTATCCTTCATTGTATCTAAATTTGTTCTTTGTATACACATACGGTTTTTTCTTCTAAAAAAATCTGGGATAAAACTTCTTCTAATAGATCAAAATATACCTTAAATCTAGCACAGGGTTTTGTTCTAGTCTCCAGCCTGAGCAAATTCCCTCCACTTTCTTTTTCTTTATTCTCCCAACCATCTTATCTTATCAACTCCTCTTTTAGAAATTTAAAAAAAAATTTTTTTCATCTTTATAGCCATATTCCATCCCTTCATCATATTTACCCTTAGTATGTGTGTGTGTGTGTGTGTGTGTGTGCATTTATTTAAAATTTTGGGAGGTAGTTTCTTCTAAGCGACCAAAATACTCCCAAAATTAAGTGAGTGACTCTGTTCTATTCACCAGTCTAATATATATTTTTTCTTTTTTATATTTTTTCTTTATTTTTTCTTTTCTTAATTTTTTTTCTGAACTTCTTTTTACCCTCTTTCTTCCCCCCACAATTTGAGGTCTCTTATGATTTGGTTAAAGCACATTTTCCTGGGGTCTTTGCCACTCTTTTAGTATTTTATTCACTCCTTCATATATTCTTATCTGGATAAAATGACAAGGCTGAAAAACTCACCACAAAAAAACAAAACAAAACAAAACAAAAAACAAACAAACAAAAACAAGAGACAGTACCAAAGACTAGGGACCTAATCAATACGGACATCGGTAATATGTCAGATCCAGAGTTCAGAATGATGATTCTCAAGGTGCTAGCTGGGCTTGGAAAAGGCATGGAAGATATTAGAGAAACACTGTCTGGAGAAATAAAAGCCCTTTCTGGAGAAATTAAAGAATAAAAATCTAATGAAGTTGCAATCAAAAAAGCTATTAATAAGTTACAAAAAATAATGGAGGCTCTTACTACTAGGAAAAATGAGGCAGAAGAGAGTAATATAGAAGACCAAATGACAGAGATTAAAGAAGTTGAGCAGAAGAGAGACAAACAACTACTGGACCACAAGGGGAGAGTTCGAGAGATAAGTGATACCTTAAGATGAAACAACATTAGAATAATTGGTATCCCAGAAGAAGAAGAGAGAGGGGAGCAGAAGGTATATTGGAGAGAATTATTGTAGGGAATTTCCCTAATATGGCAAAGGGAACAAGCATCAAAATCCAGGAGGCATAGAGAACCCCCCTCAAAATCAAGAAGAAAAGGTCCACATCCCATCATCTAATAGTAAAATTTACAAGTCTTAATGACAAAGAGAAAATCCTGAAAGCAGCCTAGGACAAGAAGTCTGTAACATACAATGGTAAAAATATTAGGTTGCAGCAGACTTATCCACATAGACCTGGCAGGCCAGAAAGAACTGGCATGATATATTCAGACATTTAATGAAAAAAACATGCAGCCAAGAATACTATATCCAGCTAGGCTATCATTGAAAATAGAAGGAGAGATAAAAAGCTTCCAGGACAGACAAAAACTAGAAGAATTTGTAAACATCCAATCAGCGTTACAGGAAATATTGAAACATCAAACATTGGACATCAAAAGAAAGCTGGAGTGGCAATCCTTATATCAGATCAATTAGATTTTAAGCCAAAGACTAGACTAAGAGATGAGGAAGGACACTATATCATACTCCAAGAGTCTGTCCAACAAGAAGATCTAACAATTTTATTTTATTTTTTGTTTTGCATTGCTTTATTTTTTATTGCTTTATTTTTATTTTCTTTTCATTGCTTTTTTTTCTTTTTTTTTAAATTTAATCTCTTTTCAGTGTAACAAATTTCATTGTTTATGCACCACACCCAGTGCTCCATGCAATATGTGCCCTCCATCATACCCACCACCAGGCTCCCCCAACCTCCCACCCTCCTCCCCTTCAAAACCCTCAGATTGTCTTTCAGAGTCCATAGTCTCTCGAGGTTCATCTCCCCCTCCAATTTTCCTCAACTCCCTTCTCCTCTCCATCCCATGTCCTCCATCTTATTTCTTATGTTCCACAAATAAGTGAAACCATATGATAATTGACTCTCTCTGCTTGACTTATTTCACTCAGCATAATCTCTTCCAACCCCATCCATGTTGATACAAAAGTTGGGTATTCATCCTTTCTGATGGAGGCATAATACTCCATAGTATATAAGGACCTCATCGTCCTTATCCATTCATCCGTTGAAGGGCATCTTGGTTCTTTCCAGTTTGGCGACTGTGGCCATTGCTGCTATGAACACTGGGGTACAGATGGCCCTTCTTTTCACTACATCTGTATCTTTGGGGTAAATAACCAGTAGTGCAATTACAGTGTCACAGGGAAGCTCTATTTTTAATTTCTTCAGGAATCTCCACACTGTTCTCCAAAGAGGCTGCACCAACTTGCATTCCCACCAACAGTGTAAGAGGATTCCCCTTTCTCCACATCCTCTCCAACACACATTGTTTCCTGTCTTGCTAATTTGGGCATTACTAACTGGTGTAAGGTGGTTTCTCAATGTGGTTTTGATTTGAATCTCCCTGACGGTTAGTGATGATGAACATTTTTTCATGTGTCTGATAACCATTTGTATGTCTTCATTGGAGAAGTGTCTGTTCATGTCTTCTGCCCATTTTTTGACATGATTATCTGTTTTGTGTGTGTTGAGTTTGAGACGTTCTTTATAGATCCTGGATATCAGCCTTTTGTCTGTACTGTCAGTTGGAAATATCATGTCCCATGCCATGGGTTGCCTCTTTGTTTTGTTGAGTGTTTCCTTTGCTGTGCAGAATGTTTTAATCTTGATGAAGTCCCCAAAGTTCATTTTTGCTTTTGTTTCCTTTGCCTTTGGAGACATATCTTGAAAGAATTTGCTGTGGCTGATATCAAAGAGGTTACTGCCTATGTTCTCCTCTAGGATTATGTTGGGTTCCTGTCTCACGTTGAAGTCTTTTATCCATTTCGAGTTTACTTTGTGTATGACGTAAGGTAATGGTCGAGTTTCATTCTTCTACATATAGCTGTCCAATTTTCCCAGCACCATTTATTGAAGGGAATGTCTTTTTTCCACTGTATTATTGTATCCTTCTTTGTTGAAGGTTATTTGACCATAAAGTTGAAGGTCCATATCTGGGATCTCTACTCTGTTCCACTGTTCTATGTGTCTGTTTTTATGCCAGTAGGAGATTGAAGTAGTCATCAAAAACCTCCCAAAAAACAAGAGCCCAGGACCTGACAGATTCCCTAGGGAATTCTACCAAACGTTCAAAGAAGAAATAACAGCTATTATCTCAAAACTGTTTCAAAAAATTGAAGCAGAAGGAAAACCTCCAGACTCTTTTCAGGAGGCCTGCATTACCATGATCCCCAAACCAGGCAAAACCCCACCAAATAGGAGAATTTCAGATCAATATCCCTGATGAATATGATACGAAGATTCTCAACAAGATCCTAGCAAATAGGATCCAACAGCACATTAAAAAGATTATCCACCAGGCACCTGGGTGGCTCAGTGGGTTAAGCCTCTGCCTTTGGCTAAGATCATGATCTCAGGGTCCTGGGATCGAGTCCCGCATCGGGCTCCCTGCTCCACAGGGAGCCTGCTTCCTCCTCTCTCTCTCGGCCTGCCTCTCTGCCTACTTGTGATCTCTATCTGTCAAATAAATAAATTAAATATTTTAAAAAAAAAGATTATCCACCATGACCAGGTGGGATTCATCCCTGAGTTGCAAGGATGGTTCAATATTTGCAAATCAATCAGTGTGATAGAGCAAATCAATAAGAGAAGAGAGAAGAACCACATGGTCCTCTCAATTGATGCAGATATAGCATTTGACAAAATCCAGCATTCATTCCTGATTAAAACGCTTCAAAGTAGAGGGATGGGGGAACATTCCTGAACATCATAAAATCTAACTATGAAAGACCCACAGCAAACATCATCCTCAATGGGAAAAAGCTCACAGCCTTCCCATTGAGATCAGGAACACAACAAGGATGCCCACTCTCACCACACTTGTCCAACATAGTATTAGAAGTCCTAGTACACCAATCAGACAACAAAGAGAAATAAAAGGTATCCAAATTGGCAATGAAGAAGTCAAACTCTCTATCTTCGCAGATGACATGATACTTTATATGGAAAACTCAAAAGACTCCACCCCCAAACTACAAGAACTCATACAGCAATTCAATAATGTGGCAGGATAAAAAGTCAATGTACAGAAATCAGTTGCTTTCTTATACACTAACAATGAAAATACAGAAAGGGAAATTAGAGAATCAATTCCATTTACTATAGCACCAAGAACCATAAGATACCTGGGAATAAACCTAACCAAAAAGGCAAAGGAACTGTACTTGAGGAACTACAGAACACTCATGAAAGCAACTGAAGAAGACACAAAAGGATGGAAGACCATTCCATGCTCTTGAATTGGAAGAATAAACATTGTTACAATGTCTATACTGCCTAGGGCAATCTATATATTTAATGCCATTCTGATCAAAATTCCACCGGTATTTTTAAAGAGCAGGAGCAAATAATCCTAAAATTTGTATGGAATCATAAGAGACCCTGAATTGCTAAGGAAATGTTGAAAAAGAAAAACAAAACTGGTGGCATCACATTGCCTGATTAAAGTTTACTACAAAGCTGTGATCACCAAGACAGCATGGTACTGGCATTAAAACAGATCTAACAATTTTAAATATCTATGCCCCTAATATGGGAGCAGCCAACTATATAAACCAATTAATAACAAAATCAAAGAAACACATCAACAATAATACAATAATAGTAGTGGACTTTAACACTCCCCTCACTGAAATGGACAGATCATCTAAGCAAAAGATCAGCAAGGAAATAAAGGCCTTAAATGACACACTGGGACAGAAGGACATCACAGATATATTCAGAACCTTCCATCCCAAAGCAACAGAATACACATTCTTGTTTAGTGCACATGGAACATTCTCCAGAATTGATCACATCCTGGGTCATAAATCAGGTCTCAACCGATATCAAAAGATTGGGATCATTCCCTGCACATTTTTAGACCACCATTCTCTGAAGCTAGAACTCAATCATAAGAGGAAATTTGGAAAGAACCAAATATATGGAGACTAAACAGCATCCTTCTAAAGAATGAATGGGTCAACCAGGAAATTTAAAAAGAATTGCAAAAATTCATGGAAAGAAAGTAATAAAAACACAATGGTTCAAAATCTGGACACAGCAAAGGCAGGCCTGAGGGAAAAAAAATATGTAGCGATACATGCCTTCTGTCAAGAAACAAACAAGGCCTCAAATACACAACCTAACAGTACACCTAAAGGAGCTGGAGAAAGAACAACAAAGAAAGTCTAAATCCAGCAGGAGAGGAATCATCAAGATCAGAGCAGAAATCAATGAAATAGAAACCAAAAGAACTTTAGAACAAATCAACAAAACTAGGAGCTGGTTCTTTGAAAGAATTAATAATATTGATAAACCCCTGGCCAGACTTACCAAAAAGAAAATAGAAAGGACCCAAATAAATAAAATCATGAATGAAAGAGGAGAGATCACAACCAACACCAAAGAATACACACAATTATAAGAACATATTATGAGCAACTATATGACAGCAAATTTGACAATCTGGAAGAAATGGATGCATTCCCAGAGACATATAAACTACCACAAAATGAACCCAGGAAGAAATAGAAAACCTGAACAGATCCATAACCAGTAAGGAGATTGAAGCGGTCATCAAAAATCTCCCCACAAACAAGAGCCCAGGGCCAGACGGCTTCTCAGGGGAATTCTACCAAACATTTAAAGAAGAATTAATTCCTCTTTTCCTGAAACTGTTTTGAAAAATAGAAATGGAAGGAAAACTTCCAAACTCATTTTATGAGGCCAGCATCACCTTGATCCCAAAACCAGACAAGGGTCCCATCAAAAAAGGGAATCACAGACCAATATCCTTGATGAACACAAATGTGAAAGTTCTCACCAAAATAGTACCGAATGGATCCAACAGGACATGAAAAGGATTATTCACCACGACCAAGTGGGA
>NW_022633094.1:0-7401 GCF_010015895.1 Lontra canadensis
TATGGTTTTCTAATAATGGTTTTCTAACCATTACTATGGTTTTCTAATAAGTCTTATTATCTGATAATGTGAGTCCTCCAGGTTGTTATTCTTCTTTAAGATTGTCTTAGTTCTTCTTCCTTTGTGTTTCTACGTCCATTTTAGGATCATCTTGCTATACACTATGGAGTATTATGCCTCCATCAGAAAGGATGAATACCCAACTTTTGTAGCAACATGGACAGGACTGGAAGAGATTATGCTGCATGAAATAAGTCAAGCAGAGAGAGTCAATTATCATAGGGTTTCACTTATTTGTGGAGCATAACAAATAGCATGGAGGACAAGGGGAGTTAGAGAGGAGAAGGGAGTTGGGGGAAATTGGAAGGGGAGGTGAACCATGAGAGACTATGGACTCTGAAAAACAATCTCAGGGGTTTGAAGGGGTGGGGGTTGGGAGGTTGGAGGAACCAGGTGGTGGGTATTAGAGAGGGCACGGATTGCATGGAGCACTGGGTGTGGTGCAAAAACAATGAATACTGTTATGCTGAAATAAAAAAATTAAAAGAAAAGAAAAAGAAAACCATAGTAATTAAGAGACTGTGAACTAGTACAAGAATAAAAACTAGACCAAATAAACAGGCTAGAGAATCCAGAAACACATGTACATATACACAATCACTTCATTTATGACAAGCTAGTACTACATTGCAGTGGGTAAAAGAATGCAGTGGTTAAAAGATTTCATTGTGCTTTGTCTATTCCATATCGCTAGGGGAAAAGGCAAATATTTACTCCTTCTGCATAATATACAAAATAATCAATTTGAAAAGTATTTCTGATCTAAATATGAAAAGTAAAATGATAAAGATTTTAGAGGAAAACATAGAAGAAAATGGCCATAACATAGAGGATCGAATTTTTAAATACATTCTAATTCATTCTTTCTTTCTTTCTTTCTTTCTTTCTTTCTTTCTTTCTTTCTTTCTTTCTTTCTTTCTTCTTTCTTCCTTTCTTTCTTTCTTTCTTTCTTTCTTTCCTTCTTTTTCTTTTGTGGAGTTGACACATAATGTTCCATTAGTTTCAGGTGTATAATAATAATGATTGACAAGTCAATATAGTATGCTGTGTTCACCACAAGTGTAGCTACCACCTGTCCCCATACATTGCTATTACAATATCATTGCCTATATTCCTTAGGCTGTGCCTTTTATTCCCATGCTTTATTCATTCCATTACTAGAAGCCTGTATCTCTCATTCTCCTTCACCCATTTGCCCAACCCCCCCACCTCCCTCCTCACTGGCAACCATCATCTTGTCCTCTGTATTTACAGGTCAGATTCTGCTTTTTGTTTCTTTATTAATTTTTTGGATCCACTTATGAGTCATATCATATGGTATTTGGCTTCCTCTGTCTTGTTTCTTTTAGCATAATACCCTTTAGATCCATCTATGTTGTTTCAAGTGACACCATTTCGTCCTTATTATGGCTCTGAAATATTCCATTACATCTGCTTCATCCATTCATCTACCATATTTTGGCTATTGTGAATAATTCTGCAATAAACATAGGGGTGCATATATCTTTTTGAATTAGTGTCTCCATTTTCTTTGAGTAAATACTTAGTAGTGCAATTATTGGGTCATATACTTCTATTTTTACCTTTTTGAGGAAACTCCATACCATCTTCCACAGTGGCTGCTCTGGATTGCATTCCCACCAACAATGCATGAAGGTTCCCTTCTCTCCACATCTCCTTGCCAATACTTGCTATTTTTTGTCTTTTTGATTTTAGCCATTCTGACAAGTGTGAGATGATATCCCATTGTGGTTTTGATTTTTATTTCCCTGATGATCAGTGATGTTCAGCATTGCTTCATGTGTCTGTTGGCCATCTGGATGTCTGCTTTGGAAAAATATCTCTTCATGTCTTTTGCCCATTTCCTAAATGGATTATTTGTTTTGGGGGTATTGTTTGATAAGTTCTTTTTTTAAAGAATTTATTTATTTATTTGACAGAGAGAGAACACAAGCAGGGGGAGCAGCAGGCAGAGGGAGAGGGAGGAGCAGGCTCCCTGGAGAGCAGGGAGTCTGATATGGGGATCTATCCCAGGACCCTGGGATCATGACCTGAGCCGAAGGCAGAGGCTTAACCCACTGAGCCACCCAAGCACCCAGGTAAGTTCTTTACAGACTTTGGATACTAACTCTTTATCAGATATGTCATTTGCAAATATCTTTTCATATTCCATAGGCTGTCTTTTAGTTTTGCTGATTGTTACCTTTGCTGTGGAAAAGCTTTTTATCTTGATGAAGTCCCAATAGTTCATTTCTGCTTTTGTTTCCCTTGCCTCAGGAGGCATATCTAGTAAGAAGATGTCATGGCTGATGTCAAAGAGGTTACTGCCTGTGTCTTCTAGGATTTTTATTGTTTTAGGTCTCACATTTAGGTCTTTCATTCATTTTGAATTTATTGGCCCAGTTTCATTCATCTCCATGTTGCTCTCTAGTTTTCCCAACACCATTTATTAAAGAGACAGTCTTTTTTTTCCATTGGATATTCTTTCCTGCTTTGTTGATTATTAGTTGACTATATAGTTGTGGATCCATTTCTGGGTTTTCTATTTTGTTCTGTTGGTCTATTTCTCTGATTTTGTGCGAGTACTATACTGTCTTGATGACTACAGCTTTGTAATATAGTTTGAAGTCCAGAATCAAGATGCCTCCAGCTTTTTCTTTGTCAGGATTGCTGTGGCTATTTGGAGTCTTTTGTGGTTCCATACAAAGAAAAGAAATAACTGATAAGCTAGACATCATTAAATTAAGTTTCTGCTCTGTAAAAAACATTGTCAAGAGAATGAAAAGGTAAGTCACAGATTGGGAAAATATATTTGCAAATAACATATCTGATGAAGACTTATATAAAATATACAAAGAACTCTTAATGCTCAACAATAAGAAAAAACAGCCCAGTTTAAAATTGGGGAAAAAAGAGGAAACAACAAATATTGGGAAGATGCTGAGAAAGGGGAAATCCTCTTACACTATTGGTGGGAACACAGGCTGGTACAGCCACTCTGGAAAACAGTATAGAGATTCCTCAAGAAGTTAAAAATAAAGCTACCCTATGACCTGGCAATTGCACTACTAGGTATTTATCCCAAAGATACGAATGTATTACTCTGAAGGGGCACCTGTACCCCAATGTTCATAGGAGCAATGTCCACAATAGCCAAAATGTGGAAAGAACTGAGATGTCCATTGACAGATGAATGGATAAAGAAGATGTGGTTTATATATACAATGGAATATTACTCAGTTCTCAGAAAAGATGGATACTTACCACTTACATCAACATGGGTGGAACTGGAAGGTATTATGCTGAGTGAAATAAGTCAATCAGAGAAAGACAATTATCATATGACTTCACTCACATGTGGGCTATAAGAAACAGAACAGAGGATCATAGGGGAAGGCGGGGAAAACTGAATGGGAAGTCATCAGAGAGGGAGAAAAACCATGAAAGACTCTTACATACAGGAAAAAAAAACTGAGGGTTGCTGGAAGGGAGGTGTGTGGGGGGATGGCATTACTGAGTGATGGGCATTAAGGAGGGCACATGATGTGGTGAACACTGGATGTTATATGCAACTGATGAATTATTGAACACTACATTTGAAACTAATGATGTGCTATATGTTGGCTAATTTAACTAATTTTAAGAAAGATTTTATTTATTTATTAACAGAAAGAGTGAGAGAGCAAAAGCAGGGAAGCAGTAGCAGGAGAGGGAGAAGCCGGCTTCCTGCTGAGCAGGGAGCTAGATGCGGGGCTTGATCCCAGGACTGTAAGATCACGACCTGAGCTAAAGGCAGAAGCTTAACCATCTGACCACCCAGGCATTCCACTGGCTACTTTAATTTAAATTTAAAAAATAAAAATAGGGGCGCCTGGGTGGCTCAGTGGGTTAAAGCCTCTGCCTTCGGCTCAGGTCATGACCCCAGGGTCCTGGGATAGAGCCCCACATCGGGCTCTCTGCTCGGCGGGGAGCCTGCTTCCCTTCCTCTCTCTCTGCCTGCCTCTCTGCCTACTTGTGATCTCTGTCTGTCAAATAAATAAATAAATAAAATCCTTTAAAAAAAGAGAGAGACCCCAAATCGCTAAGGAAATGTTGAAAAACAAAAATAAAACTGGAGGCATCACGTTACCTGATTTCAAGCTTTACTACAAAGCTGTGATCACCAAGACAGCATGGTACTGGCATAAAAACAGACACATAGACCAGTGGGACAGAGTAGAGAGCCCAGATATGGACCCTCAACTCTATGGTCAAATAATCTTCGACAAAACAGGAAAAAATATACAGTGGAAAAGACAGTCTCTTCACTAAATGGTGCTGGGAAAACTGGACAGCTATATGTAGAAGAATGAAACTCGACCATTCTCTTACACCGTACACAAAGATAAACTCAAAATGGATAAAAGACCTCAACAGGAGACAGGAATTCATCAGAATCCTAGAGGAGAATATGAGCAGTAACCTCTTCAATATCAGCCACAGCAACTTCTACACTTACAATGGCCAAAATGCATACCACTAGTAACACCAAATGCAGGCAAACATGTGGAGCAACAAAAACTCCCATTCCTTGCTGGTGGGAATGCACAATGGTACAGTTGGAAGCAGCTTGAAAGTTTCTTGCAAAACTAAATAAACCTACTCTGACCATATGATCCAATAATCATGCTCTTTGGTATTTACCTGAGGGATTGAAAACTTATATCCCCACAAAAATCTACACAAGGATATTTATACTAGCTTTATTTATACTTGCCAAAATTTAGAAGAAAGTGTCCTTTAGTAGGTGAATAGATAAAATTGGCACACCCAGATAATGGAATGTTATTCAGTGTTAAAAAGAAATGAGCTATCAAGCCATGAAAAGACATGGGTAAAACTTAAATGCATCTTACTAAGTGAAAAAACCTAATCTGAAAAGGCTATATCTTGTATGATTCTAATTGTATGACATTCTGACAAAGGTAATACTATGCTAAAAATTAAAATATCAGTGTTTTTCAATAGTTAGGAATGAGGAGAGATGAACAGGTAGAGCACAGAGGGGTTTTAGGGCAGTAAAACTACTCCATAGGATACTATGATGGTGGATACATGTCATTATATATTTGCCAAAACCTATAGAATGTACAATACCAAGAGTGAACCCTAATGTGTGAATGTACAAACATGGAGTGTAACAAATGTATCATTCTGATGTGGGATGTTGGTAATGGGGGTGGGTTATGCACATGTGGGGGCAGGAGGTAGGTGGGAAACTCCTTACTTCTCATTCAGTTTTGCTATGAAACTAAAATTTTTCTGAAATATAAGGTCCATTTTAAAAAGCCATATGCCAAGGAGTTTTAACTTCATCATGTAGTTGATGGTTAAAGGACTTTGACAGAAGTGGGTTTTTAGAAGGTAACTAAAGGAAACATTATAAGGAACAGACAATGGTTATGAAGACCTTCCCTCTCACCTAGTTAGTGAGTAGTATAAACTGCTGCATTTCTCACTGCTAAAAACTTTCTCTTAGGTATTCTTTAAATATTTCATGATGAAGTATCCATGTCCCTTTCTGGGACACTGGGATGTTATCTAATCCTCTCTCTTAGCAAAATTATTCAGGCTGGTATTTTTAATTTGTTAGATAAAAATAAAACTACTAAATAGGAACTTATATTTAAGAGCCATGAAAATGTTAGTCCCCATGCACAAATAAATGTTTTCAACTATTAGCATCAAGGTGAATATTTAAAAATAAGTTGCAAATCTTGTTAATGTTTCTCAAGTAGAATGTCGTATTCTCATTCATGATGACCCAGTATTGTTAACATTGTCTGTTACTGAGTCTTTTAGCCAAGATATTTAGTTTTTAGAAGAACCAAAATAAAAGCACCTCTCAACCAGAAACCAGTTTAATGCATCTATTTTAACTTTGTCAGGACTACTTTTGTTCTCATTTCCTGAACATGTATTACAGAGTACTTGATATATGAAGATTTTCACTATGGTTCAATTTGAGTGATGGCACCATGTGATATGGGTATGATCTCAGTAGTGGATTTATTTTGGGATGGCAGAGGAATGTGAGCATGACCAGAGTGGATGGGAACAGAGAATTGATTTTCCAGTGTTAAAGAAACTGTTGTGGAATATGCAGAATAGGTGGATTATAGAGACTATAGAACAGACCTGTTCATGTGAAGGCATATTTAGAAGCTGATCACCCAGGAGAAATTTATCTCATTTCATATTGACTCTATTCATAGCTGACATTGGCCTTTAATTGTGAGATTTTTGTGCAATGAAAAAAATATATATATATATGGTAGTGATACTGCTGGACATCTGGGAATACTCTAAGAATTAAAAACCTTTCATGGAAAAATGTTCCATGCTCCTGGATTGGAAGAATAAATATTGTGAAAATGTCTAAGCTACCTAAAGCAATCTACACATTTAATGCAATTCCTATCAAAGTACCATCCATTTTTTTTTCAAAAATGGAACAAATAATCCTAAAATTTATATGGAACCAGAAAAGACCTGGAATAGCCAAAGGAATGTTGAAAAAGAAAGCCAAAGTTGGTGGCATCACAATTCCGGACTTCAAGCTCTATTACAAAGCTGTCATCATCAAGACAGCATGGTACTGGCACAAAAACAGACACATAGATCAATGGAACAGAATAGAGAGCCCAGAAATAGAGCCTCAACTCTATGGTCAACTAATCTTCGACAAAGCAGGAAAGAATGTCCAATGGAAAAAAGACAGCCTCGTCAATAAATGGTGTTGGGAAAATTGGACAGCCACATGCAGAAAAATGAAACTGGATCATTTCCTTACACCACACACGAAAATAGACTCAAAGTGGATGAAGGACCCCAATGTGAGAAAGGAATCCACCAAAATCCTTGAGGAGAACACAGGCAGCAACCTCTTTGACCTCAGCCGCAGCAACATCTTCCTAGGAACATCGCCAAAGGCAAGGGAAGCAAGGGCAAAAATGAACTATTGGGATTTCATCAAGATCAAAAGCTTTTGCACAGCAAAGGAAACAGTTCACAAAACCAAAAGACAACTGACAGAATGGGAGAAGATATTTGCAAACAACATATCAGATAAAGGGCTAGTGCCCAAAATCTATAAAGAGCTTAGCAAACTCAACACCCAAAGAACAAATAATCCAATCCAGCAATGGGCAGAAGACATGAACAGACATTTCTACAAAGAAGACATCCAGAGGGCCAACAGACACATGAAAAAGTGCTCCATATCACTCGGCATCAGGGAAATACAAATCAAAACCACAATGAGATATCACCTCACACCAGTCAGAATGGCTAAAATTAACA
>NW_022633095.1:0-7398 GCF_010015895.1 Lontra canadensis
ATATATATATATATATATATATATATATATATATATATATTTTTTAGTAAGATGGGGCCATGTTTTGTTGGCCTCATATAATATTTTTTATTGCTTCTAAACACATCTGTTAATCCAACGAAGGTGTGTTCCTGCGAACATTATTTTATTTCCTGTTTTATTCATATTTTACAATGTCTGGGCAAATCATTGACACCCACTTGAGGCTCAGTTTCCTTATCTCTAAAATGGGAAAAATGCCTTCCTCACGAGGTTGTCTCAGGAATTCAGTGAAATGGCGTATGTGAAGGTGATTTGCAAAATCAAGCAAGTGGAAGAGATGACTTTTTGCTCTCGTCCTTCCCTCTACAAGGGTGAATTCCTCAGAGGCGAGAGTGAGTTTTGTTTATCTTCGCTTCCCCAGCTTTGAATGTGTAGCAATGTGTTTAATAACAGTAGTGATGGGGGCGCCTGGATGGTTCAGTGGGTTAAGCCACTGCCTTCGTCTTGGGTCATGATCCCAGCATCCTGGGATCGAGTCCCACATCGGGCTCCTTGCTCAGCAGAGACCCTGCTTCTCCCTCTGCCTCTGCCTGCTACTCTGTCTGCCTGTGCTCGCTCACTCTCTTTCTCTGACAGATAAATAAATAATCTTAAAAAAAAAATACCAGCAGTGAATGTGACAAGAACTTTCTTTTCTTGAACATCTACTGTGTGCAGGGCTCTGGACTATGTGCCTCGTAAGGGAAGGAAGAATAGACATTTAGAAATTTTTGCTTCCTTCTGCTGATATTTACTTATTTATTAAGAGAGGGGAGGGGGAGAAGCAGAGAGAGAGAGAGAAAGAGACTCTTAAGTAGGCTCTATGCCCAATGCCTAGCCCAACATGGGGCTCGATATCATGACCCTGAGATCATGACCTGAGCCACAATCAGGAGTTGGATACATAACAGACTGAGCCACCCAGGCGCTGATTACTTCAAGGCGAAGGAAATGTTTTTCTTTCCCATGGGCAAGTTCTGTCTTCCATACTGCAGATAAATGAATCTCAGTCTTGGGTCTCGTACATAATTTAGCCAATCCAGCTAAATAACAAGAATAGTAATCGTTAGTTCCCTTACCCATAAAACGGGCTTATAAGCAACTTGCCTTATATGAAGGTGTCCCACAAATGACAACTTTCCCTCCCCTCTTCTTTCTTCCCTACCTGCATGTACCTTCCCTTGGAGAAGATGGTGACGGGGCCAGATAAGTAAACTTGGCGGCAGGGAGCTGAGTTCCTTCTATCTGGGCTTTTGTTTCTTTTTGGCACAGGATGGCAGATCTTTTGGGAATAATTTTCTGATTCAGAGACCCTCCAAATCTTGCCTCCTTTAGAAAATCTCCCTTAGGATCACCTCGGTGGCTCGATTGGTTAAGCGTCCGCCTTCAGCTCAGGTCATGATATCATGGTCCTGGGATCGAACCCGGCATTGAGCTCCCTGCTCAGCTGGGAGCCTGCTTCTCCCTCTCCCACTGCCTGCCACCACCACACCCCCGCTTGTGCTCTCTTTCTCTCTCTGTCAAATAAATAAATAAAATCTTAAAAGAGGGGTGCCTGGGTGGCTCAGTGGGTTAAGCCTCTGCCTTCAGCTCAGGTCATGGTCTCAGGGTCCTGGGATCGAGCCCTGCATTGGGCTCTCTGCTCAGCGGGGAGCCTGCTTCCCCTCTCTCTCTGCCTGCCTCTCTGGCTACTTGTGATCTCTCTCTGTCAAATAAATAAATAAATAAATCTTAAAAAAAAACCCTCCCTTATCTTGCCATAGCGCCCATCATTCGACTCCCCCCAAATACCACATGCCCCCTGCAAGCATGTGTTGCAGGTTCCAAGTAGATTTAAGTCCTAGAAGGCAGAATTGTGTGTTAGAAGGTTGATTTCTATTTCCTTAAGCATTTTATTCATCATCTCACTTCATCCTTTAAAGCCTTCCAAAGTCCCCAGGTCACAGATGAGGCAGCTAAATCCAAGACAGAAGAAGGGCCTTGGTGAAGACCACAGAGCCAGTCCTATGACCCAAGACGTGCCAGGAGTCGGTGTGAGCTCAGGTTCTGGGTACCTTTTTTTCTTTTTCTTTAAAGATTTCATTTATTTATTTTTATTTTTAAAAATAAACTCTACACCCAACATAGGGTTTAAACTCACGACCTTGAGATCAAGAGTCACACTCTGGGCTCCAAGGTGGCTCAGTTGGTTAAGCCTCCGACCCTTGGTTTCAGCTTAAGGTCACAGTCTTAGAGTTGTGAGATTGAGCCCTGTAACTGTGGGGCTCCGGGCTCAGCGTGGAGTCTGCTTGGGATTCTCTCTCTCCCTCTCCCTTTGCTCCTTCCCTCTCTCTCTCTCTCTCTCTCTCAAATAAATAAATAAATCTTTTTTTTTAAGATTTTATTTATTTATTTGACAGACAGAGATCACAAGTAGGCAGAGAAGCAGGCAGAGAGAGAGGGGAAGCAGGCTCCCTGCTGAGCAGAGAGCCCAATGCAGGGCTCAATCCCAGGACCCTGAGACCATAACCTGAGCTGAAGGCAGAGGCTTTAACCCACTGAGCCACCCAGGCGTCCCATAAGTAAATAAATCTTAAAAAAAAAAAAAAAAAAAGTCACATGCTGTATGAACTTATCCAACCAGGTGCCCTCTCTGAGTACCTGGTTGATACCAAGTTCTGTGATTGGTGCTTTCTCCCAGTAATTTTATTAAGCAGGTATTGGGGTGCCTGGGTGGCTCAGTCATTAGGCATCTGCCTTCGGCTCAGGTCATGATCCTAGGTCCTGGGATCCAGCTCCACACTGGGCTCCCTGCTCAGTGGGGAGCCTGCTTCTCCTTCTCCCACTCCCCCTGCTTGTGTTCCCTCTCTCGCTGTCTCTCCCTCTCTGTCAAATAAATAAATACAA
Source organism: Lontra canadensis (assembly GCF_010015895.1). Classification (NCBI taxonomy): domain Eukaryota; kingdom Metazoa; phylum Chordata; class Mammalia; order Carnivora; family Mustelidae; genus Lontra; species Lontra canadensis. The sequence goes on from NW_022633095.1 coordinate 2,908, forward strand.
TCTTAAAAAAAAAAAATAAAGCAGGTATTGTCCCCACTTTCCAGATGAGTAAACTGGGATTTGAACAGGTAAAATAAGACACCCAAGTCAGTAAGGGACAGAATCATGCTTCGATAAGGGCTGACTCCCAAATGTGGGATTTTTATTGACTACTTCGAGAGGGCCCTGCAGTTTTGCTGTTTGGGGGCTTCTTCAAGTCTCTGCAGTGGTCGTGTTGTCCACCAAAGCAAGGAGTCATTTCCAAGGCTGAGCCCCGTGCCCCGCTGTCAGCCCCAGGAGCGGGGCCAGGGGATTCCTAGAGCAGAGCAGGCAGAACTCCTGCTGCATCAAGTGTCCCCCATCCCTAAAGCCCATTGTCTCCCCAGGAGACAATACAGATAAAGGACCAGCCTTGTTGCCTGCCGGCATCCATCTGTAACCATGGAAACCCCCAAGGAGACAATTCCAAACTCCCCCAGCCACCCTCCGCCCTGCAGCTGTGGCTCCAGGAACCCCGACGCCAGGAAAGGGGCACTGCTGGTAATTGCCACCTCCCCACCACTACACCACCAAATGGGACACAGCTGGGCTCTCCTCCCCAGACATCCTCCCAGCCCCTCAGTCCCAGAACTGGAATTAGCAAAGGGGCCTTGGATGCATTTCAGGTCTAAACTTTATTTCTTTTGCAAGAAGGTCAGTTCGGTGAGATTCTGGCGCAGGCTGGGCTATGTCATTGATCCCAGGGTGGGGCATAGGGGAAAAAGGGCTCCGCAGAATCCTTAACCCTTGAAGGGTGGACCAGGCCCCTGGGCAGGGCTTTGGTCGTTGGCGCATGACTCCCCCCTGGTGGCCAGTTCCTGCAACTGTCAGTTGAGGTCCAAGAGAAGCTCCAGACCTCTTATTCTTGGGTTATCTACTGGGTTCCAGACGCCCATACATATTAGATCTAATCCCGCAGAGATCTTGTGAGGTGGGTATTCTTATCCTACTTACACATACTGAAGCCAAGGCTTGCAGAAGGAAGGATGGACAGCAGAGTGGTCAAAGAGGATGAACCCAGAATGCCCTGGCTCAAAACCTCCCTGACCTTCCAAGCCCTGTGTCCTTGGGCTAACTACCTAAACTCTCTGGGCCTCAGTTTCTTCATCTGTACAGTTGGAGTGATAACAACACCTACTTCAAGCCTTCAGAATGGTGAGTGGCACATAGTAAATAAATATAGTTCTGGACCCTGAAGCTGTGTGCCTTCAAGGCATATCATTGAACTACTCCCCTGCCTCAGTCCTTTCATCTGTAAAATGGGGCTGGTTGTGGCTTCCTCCCAGGGCTGTTGTGATCACTGAAGTGGATATGGAGTGTGAGTGTGCTTGCTTTGCTACTATTAGCATTGTTGTTTTGATCTGCCTGTTGGGGGAGGAATGATGCGGGGGACGGGGGGCTTGGGGACAGGTGGGATTAGAAAGCAAGAAGGGATTAGAAAGCAAGAAAGTCTCTCTCCACAAGCCAGGAGAGGGTGGTGCCTGAGAATACCAGCCCTTGTGACCTCTTTGGCCCCACAGGGCCCCCTCTTTCCCCCATGCAGCTACACAAAGAGATTCTGACAGTGGCCAGAGGCTTTTCTGGGAAGAGATCAGAAGTGATCTTTCAGGGTACCTGGGTGGCTCAGTCGTTGGGCGTCTGCCTTCCGCTTGGGTCATGATCCCAGGGTCCTGGGATAGAGCCCTGCATCAGGCTCCCTGCTCGGCGGGAGGCCTGCTTCTCCCTTTCCCACTCCCCCTGCTTGTGTTCCTTCTCTCGCTGCATCTCTCTCTATCAAATACATAAATAAATAAAATCTTAAAAAAAAAAAAAAAACAAGTCTAAACAACATTCACTGAGTTCAGTTCAGTAAGCAGTTCTCCTGTTTCTACTCTGTGATGGACACTGGCCTGGACATTGGGGTGTAAAGATAAAGAAGACAAGGAACAGCTTAAATCTGGGGAAGATGACAGAACCGAAAAACAATTGTAATGACAGTGTGGCATTAGGATTGCCAGAGATTCCTAACAGGACATGGGGAGCAGGCATCAGAGTCCGTTTCCAAGGGAGGGGTGGGTGAGGCCCTCACCACCCGTGCCCATACCAGCATCACCGGGACTCCAAAGACTGAATGTCTTGTTTATTTCAAAAGTATTCTGAGTCTTATTTCTCAATGTTAGTAATTGATCTGGATCCTTGACTTTGCTGGTTCAGTTCTGTCAGTCCGAAGGGTTCCAGGATAGCCATTTTTATCGAGCGTTGTTTGAGATCACAGCATTCTCAATGACTTGTGTATCTGAGAAACCCGTGTCTGACAACAGACTTTTTCTTCCTGGTGGAAGAGAAAAGAGGACAGGATAGGCCAACAGGGAGAGCAGGAAGGTCGGAGGGGAAGTCAGAAGATGTGTATTTGATCAGAGCCTAAGGTGTCCGAGCGAAGTGGGCAGAAAAGCAGGGGCTAGGGGCAGAAAGGTGGCCCAGGCCACGGTGGGGAACTTCTTGCCAGATCTTAAGCTAGAGAGTGATAAGATCAGGTGTGTGGTTTTTTGTGTGTGTTGTTTTTTTTTTTTTTTTTAATATTTTTATTTATTTATTTTAGAGAGAAAACACACACACACACACACACACACACACACACGCATGAGTAGGGGTGGGGCAGAGGGTGAGAATCCCTAAGCAGGCTCCCTGCCCAGCAGGGAGCCTGGTGTGGGATGGGATCTCATGGCCTATGAGATCCTGACTCATGAAATCATCACCCAAGCCAAAACCAGGAGTCGGTTGCCCAGCCAACTGAGCCACCAAAGTGACCCAGGTTTTTTTTGTTTGTTTTGTTTTGTTTTTTGCTTTTTAAAGATTTATTTATTTATTTGAGAAAGAAAGAGTGAGCAGGGGCTGGGCCAGAGGGAGAGAGAGAATGTCCAACAGGCTCCCTGCTGAGCTTCCGCCACCTGGCTCTGGGGCTGGATCTCAGGACCCTGTTCAACCGCAAGCCCCAGAGACCATGCATGATCCAAGCAGAAATCAAGTCAGACCGGAAAGGGACTGAGCCATCCAGGTGCTCCTATCAGGTGTGCCTTTGAAGAGTTCCTACAGGGGATCCTGGGTGGCTCAGTGTGTTAAGTGTTTGCCTTTGGCTCAGGTCATGATCCCCAGGGTCCTGGGATAGAGCCCTGGGTCAGGATCCCTGCTCAGCAGGGAACCTGCTTCTCCCTCTCCCCTGCCCACTGTCTCTCGCGCTCTCTCTCTCTCGCTTTCTCTCAAATAAATAAATAAAATCTTAAAAAAAAAAAGTTCCTATAGGAAGAGGAAAGAATTAATTGAGAACCCCAGGAATTATGGGTGTTGTCCGCCTAAGCTGCTCTGGGCATCTCTATTGGACTTGAATCCGACTGCCCTCCCCACAACGTGCGGCCAACTTCACGGGACCCAATATCTGTGAAAAACATCTCCAGGTCTGGACACATCTGGAAAGAATCTGGCCAATTTGGTAGCGCCCCGCCCGCGGCCTTCCCAGCAGGGCAACGCCTTTCACATCCTTTTTCTCCTCCCCAAGCCCGTAGGGGGCTGACTTGACCAAAAATAGACCGCCTTGCAGGCTTGGGGCAGTTGCCTGAGCTCACCTCTAGGTGGCACCCTTAACCATTAAACCCCGCGAGCTTCCACCCAAAGGCCAGAGAGCTGAGTGAGAAAAGGAACTAAAAAATACCAACGACGTACAATCACCTTCTTAGGCGCACAACATTATTTCTGTTCTACAATCGAGAAAACTAAGGCTCCAAGAGAGGTGAAGTCATGGGTCCAAAGCCACACAGACAGGAGAGGTAGTGGAACTCAGTTTCTCTTGAGCCTCAGTTTACTCATCTGTGAAATGGAACTGACCCACCTCTACCCACCTCTGGAAATACGACTCTGTTTTCTGGCACTATAGATTTTCCTATTCTGGACATTTCACGTTGATGGAATCATGTGGTAGATGGCCTTCTGTGCCTGGTTTCTTTCACTTAGCACAATAGTTTTCAAGGTTCATCTGTGTTGTGGCTCTTGTGTGTAATTCATCCCCTTTTATGACTGAATAATTTTCTATTGTATGGCTACGTCACCTGAAATTTATCCACCCAACCACTGATGCCTATTTGGGTTATCTCTATCTTTGGTTGCTATGCATAATGCTGTTATGAACATTCATGCACACGTTCTTGGATGAATATTTATTTTCAGTTCTCTTTGGTGTATATCTAGGAGTAATATTCCTGAGTCCTATGGTAACTCTGTGTATAACTGTTTTCCAAAGTGGCTGTACCAATTTACCTTCCAACTGGCAAGGAAGGAGAGTTCCAGTTTCTCCACATCCTAGACACTCGTTTTTGTCAATCTTTTTGATTACGGTGGTCCTAGTGGGTGTGAATCTCATTGTGATTTGATTTTCTTTTCCCTAATGAGCAGAGACCCCCCCCCCTTTCCTTCCTACAGCAGCTCCCTTTTGGCTTCTCTCTC
>NW_022633096.1:0-7397 GCF_010015895.1 Lontra canadensis
ATATATATATATATATATATATATATATATATATATATATTTTTTAGTAAGATGGGGCCATGTTTTGTTGGCCTCATATAATATTTTTTATTGCTTCTAAACACATCTGTTAATCCAACGAAGGTGTGTTCCTGCGAACATTATTTTATTTCCTGTTTTATTCATATTTTACAATGTCTGGGCAAATCATTGACACCCACTTGAGGCTCAGTTTCCTTATCTCTAAAATGGGAAAAATGCCTTCCTCACGAGGTTGTCTCAGGAATTCAGTGAAATGGCGTATGTGAAGGTGATTTGCAAAATCAAGCAAGTGGAAGAGATGACTTTTTGCTCTCGTCCTTCCCTCTACAAGGGTGAATTCCTCAGAGGCGAGAGTGAGTTTTGTTTATCTTCGCTTCCCCAGCTTTGAATGTGTAGCAATGTGTTTAATAACAGTAGTGATGGGGGCGCCTGGATGGTTCAGTGGGTTAAGCCACTGCCTTCGTCTTGGGTCATGATCCCAGCATCCTGGGATCGAGTCCCACATCGGGCTCCTTGCTCAGCAGAGACCCTGCTTCTCCCTCTGCCTCTGCCTGCTACTCTGTCTGCCTGTGCTCGCTCACTCTCTTTCTCTGACAGATAAATAAATAATCTTAAAAAAAAAATACCAGCAGTGAATGTGACAAGAACTTTCTTTTCTTGAACATCTACTGTGTGCAGGGCTCTGGACTATGTGCCTCGTAAGGGAAGGAAGAATAGACATTTAGAAATTTTTGCTTCCTTCTGCTGATATTTACTTATTTATTAAGAGAGGGGAGGGGGAGAAGCAGAGAGAGAGAGAGAAAGAGACTCTTAAGTAGGCTCTATGCCCAATGCCTAGCCCAACATGGGGCTCGATATCATGACCCTGAGATCATGACCTGAGCCACAATCAGGAGTTGGATACATAACAGACTGAGCCACCCAGGCGCTGATTACTTCAAGGCGAAGGAAATGTTTTTCTTTCCCATGGGCAAGTTCTGTCTTCCATACTGCAGATAAATGAATCTCAGTCTTGGGTCTCGTACATAATTTAGCCAATCCAGCTAAATAACAAGAATAGTAATCGTTAGTTCCCTTACCCATAAAACGGGCTTATAAGCAACTTGCCTTATATGAAGGTGTCCCACAAATGACAACTTTCCCTCCCCTCTTCTTTCTTCCCTACCTGCATGTACCTTCCCTTGGAGAAGATGGTGACGGGGCCAGATAAGTAAACTTGGCGGCAGGGAGCTGAGTTCCTTCTATCTGGGCTTTTGTTTCTTTTTGGCACAGGATGGCAGATCTTTTGGGAATAATTTTCTGATTCAGAGACCCTCCAAATCTTGCCTCCTTTAGAAAATCTCCCTTAGGATCACCTCGGTGGCTCGATTGGTTAAGCGTCCGCCTTCAGCTCAGGTCATGATATCATGGTCCTGGGATCGAACCCGGCATTGAGCTCCCTGCTCAGCTGGGAGCCTGCTTCTCCCTCTCCCACTGCCTGCCACCACCACACCCCCGCTTGTGCTCTCTTTCTCTCTCTGTCAAATAAATAAATAAAATCTTAAAAGAGGGGTGCCTGGGTGGCTCAGTGGGTTAAGCCTCTGCCTTCAGCTCAGGTCATGGTCTCAGGGTCCTGGGATCGAGCCCTGCATTGGGCTCTCTGCTCAGCGGGGAGCCTGCTTCCCCTCTCTCTCTGCCTGCCTCTCTGGCTACTTGTGATCTCTCTCTGTCAAATAAATAAATAAATAAATCTTAAAAAAAAACCCTCCCTTATCTTGCCATAGCGCCCATCATTCGACTCCCCCCAAATACCACATGCCCCCTGCAAGCATGTGTTGCAGGTTCCAAGTAGATTTAAGTCCTAGAAGGCAGAATTGTGTGTTAGAAGGTTGATTTCTATTTCCTTAAGCATTTTATTCATCATCTCACTTCATCCTTTAAAGCCTTCCAAAGTCCCCAGGTCACAGATGAGGCAGCTAAATCCAAGACAGAAGAAGGGCCTTGGTGAAGACCACAGAGCCAGTCCTATGACCCAAGACGTGCCAGGAGTCGGTGTGAGCTCAGGTTCTGGGTACCTTTTTTTCTTTTTCTTTAAAGATTTCATTTATTTATTTTTATTTTTAAAAATAAACTCTACACCCAACATAGGGTTTAAACTCACGACCTTGAGATCAAGAGTCACACTCTGGGCTCCAAGGTGGCTCAGTTGGTTAAGCCTCCGACCCTTGGTTTCAGCTTAAGGTCACAGTCTTAGAGTTGTGAGATTGAGCCCTGTAACTGTGGGGCTCCGGGCTCAGCGTGGAGTCTGCTTGGGATTCTCTCTCTCCCTCTCCCTTTGCTCCTTCCCTCTCTCTCTCTCTCTCTCTCTCAAATAAATAAATAAATCTTTTTTTTTAAGATTTTATTTATTTATTTGACAGACAGAGATCACAAGTAGGCAGAGAAGCAGGCAGAGAGAGAGGGGAAGCAGGCTCCCTGCTGAGCAGAGAGCCCAATGCAGGGCTCAATCCCAGGACCCTGAGACCATAACCTGAGCTGAAGGCAGAGGCTTTAACCCACTGAGCCACCCAGGCGTCCCATAAGTAAATAAATCTTAAAAAAAAAAAAAAAAAAAGTCACATGCTGTATGAACTTATCCAACCAGGTGCCCTCTCTGAGTACCTGGTTGATACCAAGTTCTGTGATTGGTGCTTTCTCCCAGTAATTTTATTAAGCAGGTATTGGGGTGCCTGGGTGGCTCAGTCATTAGGCATCTGCCTTCGGCTCAGGTCATGATCCTAGGTCCTGGGATCCAGCTCCACACTGGGCTCCCTGCTCAGTGGGGAGCCTGCTTCTCCTTCTCCCACTCCCCCTGCTTGTGTTCCCTCTCTCGCTGTCTCTCCCTCTCTGTCAAATAAATAAATACAATCTTAAAAAAAAAAAATAAAGCAGGTATTGTCCCCACTTTCCAGATGAGTAAACTGGGATTTGAACAGGTAAAATAAGACACCCAAGTCAGTAAGGGACAGAATCATGCTTCGATAAGGGCTGACTCCCAAATGTGGGATTTTTATTGACTACTTCGAGAGGGCCCTGCAGTTTTGCTGTTTGGGGGCTTCTTCAAGTCTCTGCAGTGGTCGTGTTGTCCACCAAAGCAAGGAGTCATTTCCAAGGCTGAGCCCCGTGCCCCGCTGTCAGCCCCAGGAGCGGGGCCAGGGGATTCCTAGAGCAGAGCAGGCAGAACTCCTGCTGCATCAAGTGTCCCCCATCCCTAAAGCCCATTGTCTCCCCAGGAGACAATACAGATAAAGGACCAGCCTTGTTGCCTGCCGGCATCCATCTGTAACCATGGAAACCCCCAAGGAGACAATTCCAAACTCCCCCAGCCACCCTCCGCCCTGCAGCTGTGGCTCCAGGAACCCCGACGCCAGGAAAGGGGCACTGCTGGTAATTGCCACCTCCCCACCACTACACCACCAAATGGGACACAGCTGGGCTCTCCTCCCCAGACATCCTCCCAGCCCCTCAGTCCCAGAACTGGAATTAGCAAAGGGGCCTTGGATGCATTTCAGGTCTAAACTTTATTTCTTTTGCAAGAAGGTCAGTTCGGTGAGATTCTGGCGCAGGCTGGGCTATGTCATTGATCCCAGGGTGGGGCATAGGGGAAAAAGGGCTCCGCAGAATCCTTAACCCTTGAAGGGTGGACCAGGCCCCTGGGCAGGGCTTTGGTCGTTGGCGCATGACTCCCCCCTGGTGGCCAGTTCCTGCAACTGTCAGTTGAGGTCCAAGAGAAGCTCCAGACCTCTTATTCTTGGGTTATCTACTGGGTTCCAGACGCCCATACATATTAGATCTAATCCCGCAGAGATCTTGTGAGGTGGGTATTCTTATCCTACTTACACATACTGAAGCCAAGGCTTGCAGAAGGAAGGATGGACAGCAGAGTGGTCAAAGAGGATGAACCCAGAATGCCCTGGCTCAAAACCTCCCTGACCTTCCAAGCCCTGTGTCCTTGGGCTAACTACCTAAACTCTCTGGGCCTCAGTTTCTTCATCTGTACAGTTGGAGTGATAACAACACCTACTTCAAGCCTTCAGAATGGTGAGTGGCACATAGTAAATAAATATAGTTCTGGACCCTGAAGCTGTGTGCCTTCAAGGCATATCATTGAACTACTCCCCTGCCTCAGTCCTTTCATCTGTAAAATGGGGCTGGTTGTGGCTTCCTCCCAGGGCTGTTGTGATCACTGAAGTGGATATGGAGTGTGAGTGTGCTTGCTTTGCTACTATTAGCATTGTTGTTTTGATCTGCCTGTTGGGGGAGGAATGATGCGGGGGACGGGGGGCTTGGGGACAGGTGGGATTAGAAAGCAAGAAGGGATTAGAAAGCAAGAAAGTCTCTCTCCACAAGCCAGGAGAGGGTGGTGCCTGAGAATACCAGCCCTTGTGACCTCTTTGGCCCCACAGGGCCCCCTCTTTCCCCCATGCAGCTACACAAAGAGATTCTGACAGTGGCCAGAGGCTTTTCTGGGAAGAGATCAGAAGTGATCTTTCAGGGTACCTGGGTGGCTCAGTCGTTGGGCGTCTGCCTTCCGCTTGGGTCATGATCCCAGGGTCCTGGGATAGAGCCCTGCATCAGGCTCCCTGCTCGGCGGGAGGCCTGCTTCTCCCTTTCCCACTCCCCCTGCTTGTGTTCCTTCTCTCGCTGCATCTCTCTCTATCAAATACATAAATAAATAAAATCTTAAAAAAAAAAAAAAAACAAGTCTAAACAACATTCACTGAGTTCAGTTCAGTAAGCAGTTCTCCTGTTTCTACTCTGTGATGGACACTGGCCTGGACATTGGGGTGTAAAGATAAAGAAGACAAGGAACAGCTTAAATCTGGGGAAGATGACAGAACCGAAAAACAATTGTAATGACAGTGTGGCATTAGGATTGCCAGAGATTCCTAACAGGACATGGGGAGCAGGCATCAGAGTCCGTTTCCAAGGGAGGGGTGGGTGAGGCCCTCACCACCCGTGCCCATACCAGCATCACCGGGACTCCAAAGACTGAATGTCTTGTTTATTTCAAAAGTATTCTGAGTCTTATTTCTCAATGTTAGTAATTGATCTGGATCCTTGACTTTGCTGGTTCAGTTCTGTCAGTCCGAAGGGTTCCAGGATAGCCATTTTTATCGAGCGTTGTTTGAGATCACAGCATTCTCAATGACTTGTGTATCTGAGAAACCCGTGTCTGACAACAGACTTTTTCTTCCTGGTGGAAGAGAAAAGAGGACAGGATAGGCCAACAGGGAGAGCAGGAAGGTCGGAGGGGAAGTCAGAAGATGTGTATTTGATCAGAGCCTAAGGTGTCCGAGCGAAGTGGGCAGAAAAGCAGGGGCTAGGGGCAGAAAGGTGGCCCAGGCCACGGTGGGGAACTTCTTGCCAGATCTTAAGCTAGAGAGTGATAAGATCAGGTGTGTGGTTTTTTGTGTGTGTTGTTTTTTTTTTTTTTTTTAATATTTTTATTTATTTATTTTAGAGAGAAAACACACACACACACACACACACACACACACGCATGAGTAGGGGTGGGGCAGAGGGTGAGAATCCCTAAGCAGGCTCCCTGCCCAGCAGGGAGCCTGGTGTGGGATGGGATCTCATGGCCTATGAGATCCTGACTCATGAAATCATCACCCAAGCCAAAACCAGGAGTCGGTTGCCCAGCCAACTGAGCCACCAAAGTGACCCAGGTTTTTTTTTGTTTGTTTTGTTTTGTTTTTTGCTTTTTAAAGATTTATTTATTTATTTGAGAAAGAAAGAGTGAGCAGGGGCTGGGCCAGAGGGAGAGAGAGAATGTCCAACAGGCTCCCTGCTGAGCTTCCGCCACCTGGCTCTGGGGCTGGATCTCAGGACCCTGTTCAACCGCAAGCCCCAGAGACCATGCATGATCCAAGCAGAAATCAAGTCAGACCGGAAAGGGACTGAGCCATCCAGGTGCTCCTATCAGGTGTGCCTTTGAAGAGTTCCTACAGGGGATCCTGGGTGGCTCAGTGTGTTAAGTGTTTGCCTTTGGCTCAGGTCATGATCCCCAGGGTCCTGGGATAGAGCCCTGGGTCAGGATCCCTGCTCAGCAGGGAACCTGCTTCTCCCTCTCCCCTGCCCACTGTCTCTCGCGCTCTCTCTCTCTCGCTTTCTCTCAAATAAATAAATAAAATCTTAAAAAAAAAAAAGTTCCTATAGGAAGAGGAAAGAATTAATTGAGAACCCCAGGAATTATGGGTGTTGTCCGCCTAAGCTGCTCTGGGCATCTCTATTGGACTTGAATCCGACTGCCCTCCCCACAACGTGCGGCCAACTTCACGGGACCCAATATCTGTGAAAAACATCTCCAGGTCTGGACACATCTGGAAAGAATCTGGCCAATTTGGTAGCGCCCCGCCCGCGGCCTTCCCAGCAGGGCAACGCCTTTCACATCCTTTTTCTCCTCCCCAAGCCCGTAGGGGGCTGACTTGACCAAAAATAGACCGCCTTGCAGGCTTGGGGCAGTTGCCTGAGCTCACCTCTAGGTGGCACCCTTAACCATTAAACCCCGCGAGCTTCCACCCAAAGGCCAGAGAGCTGAGTGAGAAAAGGAACTAAAAAATACCAACGACGTACAATCACCTTCTTAGGCGCACAACATTATTTCTGTTCTACAATCGAGAAAACTAAGGCTCCAAGAGAGGTGAAGTCATGGGTCCAAAGCCACACAGACAGGAGAGGTAGTGGAACTCAGTTTCTCTTGAGCCTCAGTTTACTCATCTGTGAAATGGAACTGACCCACCTCTACCCACCTCTGGAAATACGACTCTGTTTTCTGGCACTATAGATTTTCCTATTCTGGACATTTCACGTTGATGGAATCATGTGGTAGATGGCCTTCTGTGCCTGGTTTCTTTCACTTAGCACAATAGTTTTCAAGGTTCATCTGTGTTGTGGCTCTTGTGTGTAATTCATCCCCTTTTATGACTGAATAATTTTCTATTGTATGGCTACGTCACCTGAAATTTATCCACCCAACCACTGATGCCTATTTGGGTTATCTCTATCTTTGGTTGCTATGCATAATGCTGTTATGAACATTCATGCACACGTTCTTGGATGAATATTTATTTTCAGTTCTCTTTGGTGTATATCTAGGAGTAATATTCCTGAGTCCTATGGTAACTCTGTGTATAACTGTTTTCCAAAGTGGCTGTACCAATTTACCTTCCAACTGGCAAGGAAGGAGAGTTCCAGTTTCTCCACATCCTAGACACTCGTTTTTGTCAATCTTTTTGATTACGGTGGTCCTAGTGGGTGTGAATCTCATTGTGATTTGATTTTCTTTTCCCTAATGAGCAGAGACCCCCCCCCTTTCCTTCCTACAGCAGCTCCCTTTTGGCTTCTCTCTC
>NW_022633097.1:0-7390 GCF_010015895.1 Lontra canadensis
GAGTATCATATGGTTCTTGTTCTTTCTTTTATTAATGTGTTGTATCACATTGATTGATTTGCGGATGTTGAACCAACCTTGCATCCTAGGGTTAAATCCCACTTCATCGTGGTGGATAATCTTTTTAATGTACTGTTGGATCTTATTAGCTAGGATCTTGTTGAGAATCTTGGCAACCAATACCAAAAGATTCAATTATTCCCTGCGTATTCTCAGACCACAATGCTTTGAAACTGGAAAAAGTTTGGAAGGAATTCAAACACCTGGAAGCTAAAGACCACCCTGGTTAAGAATGTTTGGATCAACCAGGAAATCAAAGAAGAACTTAAACAATTCTTGGAAACAATGAAGACACATCGGTCCAAAGACTATAGGATATTGCAAAGGCGGTCCTAAGGGGGAAATACATAGTCATCCAAGCCTCCCTCAAAAAAATTGAAAAATCCAGAATAAACCAGCTCTCTCTACACCATAAAGAACTGGAGAATCAACAACAAATTAAGCCAACCCCACACACAAGAAGGGAAATAATGAAGATTAGAGCAGAGACCAATGAGTTAGAAACTAGAGATACAGTAGAACACATCAATGAAGCTGTTTTTTTGAAAGAATCAATTAGATTGATAAACCACTGGCCAAAGTAATCCAAAAGAAAAGAGAGAACCTGGGATGTCTGGGTGGCTCAGTGGGTTAAGCCACTGCCTTTAGCTCAGGTCATGATCCCAGAGTCCTGGGATCGAGTCCCACATCGGGCTCCTTGCTTGGTGGGGAGCCTGCTTCTCTCACTGCCTCTGCCAGCCACTCTGCCTGCTTGTGCACACTCTCTCTCTCTCTCTCTCTCTGACAAATGAATAAATAAAATCTTAAAAAAAAAAAAGAAGAGAGGACCCAAATTAATAAAAGTATGAATGAAAGGGGAGAGATCACGACTAACACCAAGGAAATAGAAACAATCATCAGAATTTGTTATCAACAGTTATATGCCAATAAGTTAAGCAACCTAGATGAAATGGATGTCTTCCTGGAAACCTATAAACTTCCAAAAGTGAATCAAGAAGAAATTGACAACCTGAATAGACCAATATCTAGTAATGAGATTGAAGCAGTGATCAAAAACCTCCCAAAAAACAAGAGCCCAGGACCTGATAGATTCCCTGGGGAATTCTAGCAAACATTCAAAGAAAAAAATAATACCTATTCTCCTGAAGCTCTTTCAAAAAATAGAAACAGAAGGAGAACTTCCAGGCTCTTTTTATGAAGCCAGCATTACCATGATCCCCAAACCAGGCAAAGACCCCACCAAAAGGGAGAATTTCAGACCAATATCCCTGATGAATATCTATGTATATTTTAAAACTGGCTACTTGAGTGAGCTAGTTATTAAAATAATTTTTCTGTTGATTATTTTGAACCTTCTCAAAAAGACACTTGTTTTTCCTATAAATATTGGGAACTTTGGTTCTTTATTTTTATTTCTTCTTTCTTTTCTTGGTTAGATTCTTCTTCTTCTTTTTTTTTTTTTTTGAATGCCACAGTTTCTTCATTCTTGAGTTCTTTTATTTGATTTACAACCACCTCTACGAAATGTTTTGAATTAGTTTTTATTTTAAGAAGGACGTGTGAGTTGTACACTGTCTGAGGGCTTGGATATCCCAAAGTATCATTATTTTGTCTTTGAAGATCAATATCAGCTTGGTTGGTAGCACAATTGCGGGTCAAAGCTTTTTGCCCTCAAGTCAATGTGGATCTAGCCTCAGCTACTCTGCAGTTTTCTATTGCAGAGGAATCCAGTTTGATCTTTTTTGACTAGTAACATTAGTACAACAAAAGAAGTTATTTTTTCCTCAGGTAAATCACCTATGACACTAACAATCTTTAGAATGTTTGCCCTTTGTCCCATTAAGAAAAGAGCCCTTAAGGAAATCTTTAGAAGTTAGGATGAATGGAAGCCTTCTGTCTTTGGCATACAAACTTACCTCCTTACCATTTGTCTGCTTATGGTGCTATGAAAATGTTTGAAGAGCTGTGATGAAGATGATGATGATGAGGAGGAGGATGATTAACTACCTTCTACGCTTTATTATATTCCATGACCCCTAACTATTGTAAAATGATTATCTCATTTATTTTGCTGTTGATGTTGATTCCTTCCCCATCACACTATACAAGTCCGTGTATGCAAATAAAATGGATTTTTATGTGCTTTTAAATGAAGGTTTTTAGTAAATTTAAGAATCAAGAAAGATTTGAGCTCTTCTGTTGGGAGCAAAGACCTTCCAGTGATTCCACGTTTATTGACCAAGATGCTGCTGATGACTTTTCTGGCCTACACCAGAAAAGAGCACCAGAGGTCAGAATAATCCCTGAGTAGACTTCTTAGAACTTACCATATGGAATAATACTAAAAATGTCAAATAAATGGGATATGTTTTACTACTTCATCTTTAAAGCAATATGCTATATACCCTGGTCTGTTTTGGTATAATGTGGTAGGAATACCAGTTTGTGTAACCCAGGTGGATAAGTATCCAGATACATGCTAGGAATTAGGGTCTAAATATTTTAGCAAATATGAGCTAAATTAGGAGCCTGGAATACATCTCCATGCCTCATCAAATGACCAAGAGGATGAAATATTAAACTTTTTCTGCCTATTATGGAATTTTTCATTTTTTTTAGGATTTTTAATAATCTAATTTGAAAATTTTAATTATGAATTAGCTAAGATTTCACCTGTTCATGTATTTTGTCTCAGATCCAAACATGCAGCTTGAGCCTCTAAAAATTGATAGTTTTCATGAACTAAAAACATTTGTATTCAGTTGTATCTTTGATCATTCTACTTTATTCTACTTTATATCAGTACCAATTATTAATAGATAATTGGCATTATTCTCCTTCCTCTCCTTCTGTCATATATTTTTCATAGTTTTCCTCTGTGTTATTTTTCTTTGCTTTTAGAGAAGCATTTCAGTTTTGTCTTCCATATCAATAATTCAGGTTTCTACAGTGCAGAGTCTACAACATAAAGGTGGATTTGCAGTTTTATATTTTACTATGCATTTTGGATTTTAACATTTTATCAATAAAATAAGTTTGCCTATATCTTAGCCAGCCCCTTATGTTTACACAGTTGCCTTATCATCTAACTGTTCATCTTTTATTTTGTAGAATTTATGACTTCTTGAATTTTATTTAGCAATCTCTTTATTACTTTATTCAGCACATATCTGGGAGCCTCCTCAGTGTCAGTGTTTAGTGTCAGTGTTTAGTACTGTGACTGTAATAGGAGTTTGCAGTGGTAGTGGCAGTGATACGTGCAGATAATTTGGCATTTATAAAAGTGGTGGGATATGCTGTCATATCCCACTTCGGGGGTTATTTAGGTTTCAGTAGTCAGGAAATATTATAGAAAAAGAAAGTTCAGAAAAATGGGAATATTATCCAGATGAAGTAAGTAGTAAGGGTGATGGAATTGGGCTGGGATTTAGTGGCAAGATAACATCATGTGGAAAGGCCCAGAGATAAGACACCTGGTTCAACACTTCAGCTTGGCTAAATATTATGATGCAAGGACAGATGAGTAGAGAGACATGAATGGGTAGAGCTTGGCAAGGTCCAGATCATGGGGAATATTAGTGTTACTCAAGAGGAAAGAAATACCACTGAGGATCTTAAATAGGAGCCTGGCAGGATCAAATTTGAATATTGGAAAAACTATCCTGACCATAGTGTGAAAAATGGAATAGAACAAAAAAAGCAATGGAGTCTGGCAGCCCAATAGGAAGTATACTATTCCAAGGTAGAGATAATGGAGCATTAGAAATAATTAGATGTTAGAGATAATAAGGTATTGGGAAGACGTGAATGGCTTTAGAAAGCATTAAGAAAATAGAAGCTAAAAGTTTTAATGAAATGCCAAAAGAACAAGCAACTGAGGCAAAAATAAACAAGTGGGACACGTCAAACTTAAAAGTTTCTTCACAGAGGGGAGGAGTCAAGATGGCAAGAAGTAGCAGGCTGAGACTACTTCAGGTAGCGGGAGATCAGCTAGATAGCTTATCTAAAGATTGCAAACACCTACAAATCCAGCGGGAGATCGAAGAGAAGAAGAACAGCAATTCTAGAAACAGAAAGTCAAACACTTTTCTTAAAGGTAGGACTGGCGGAAAGTGAATCCAAAGCGATGGGAAGATAGACCGCGGGGGGAGGGCCCAGCTCCTGGCAAGTGGCGGAGCAACGGAGCACAAAATCAGGACTTTTAAAAGTCTGTTCCGCTGAGGGACATCGCTCCAGAGGCTTAACTGGGGTGAAGCACACGTGGGGTCAGTGTGGCCTCAGGTCCCGCAGGGTCACAGAAGGATCAGGGGTGTCTGAGTGTCACAGAGCTTACAGGTATTAGAACGGGGAAGCCGGCTACAGAGACAGAGCCGAGGAGTGAGCTCTAAACTCGGGGTTACCTTGAACTGGTCGCAGGCTCGGTCAGCTCGGAGCGCGGCCGGAGGCCAGGCAGACGGGAGTAATGGGTGCTGTTCTCTGAGGGCGCACTGAGGAGTGGGGCCCCGGGCTCTCGGCTCCTCTGGGCCTGAGACTGGGAGGCCACCATCTTCATTTCTGCCCTCCGGAATCCTATGGAAATCGCTCAGGGAACAAAAGCTCCCGAAAGCAAACCCAAGTGGATTACTCAGCCCGGCCCCTGGTAAGGGCTGTGCAATTCCGCCTGGGGCAAAGACACTTGAGAATCACTATAACAGGCTCCTCCCCCAGAAGATCAACAAGCCAGGACCAAGTTCACCTACCAAGCAGTGCAGTTTCAATACCAAGGAGAGCAGCAGAATTCCAGAGGAGGAGAAGGCAAAGCACGGAGCTCATGGCTTTCTCCCCATGATTCTTTAGCCTTGCAGTTAATTTAATTTTTTTTTCTTTTTCAATTTTTTTTCTCTTCTGCTAAATTTTTTTAACTTTTACCCTTTTCTTTTTTAACGTTTTTTTAACTAGTTTAATATATATATATTTTTTCCTTTTTATATTTTTTCTTTATTCGTTTTCTTCTTTTAATTGTTTCATTTTTTTTTTCTTTCTGAACCTCTTTTTATCCCCTTCTCCCCCTTCACGATTTGGGATCTCTTCTGATTTGGTTAAAGCATATTTTCCTGGGGTTGTTGCCACCCTTTTAGTATTTTACTTGCTCCTTTATATACTCTTATCTGGACAAAATGACAAGGCGGAAAAATTCACCACAAAAAAAAAAAAAAAAAGAGCAAGAGGCAGTACCAAAGGCTAGGGATCCTAATCAATACAGACATTGGTAATATGTCAGATCTAGAGTTCAGAATGACGATTCTCAAGGTTCTAGCCGGGCTCAAAAAAGGCATGGAAGATATTAGAGAAACCCTCTTGGGAGATATAAAAGCCCTTTCTGGAGAAATAAAAGAACTAAAATCTAACCAAGTCGAAATCAAAAAAGCTATTAATGAGGTGCAATCAAAAATGGAGGCTCTCACTGCTAGGATAAATGAGGCAGAAGAAAGAATTAGTGATATAGAAGACTAAATGACAGAGAATAAAGAAGCTGAGCAAAAGAGGGACAAACAGCTACTGGACCACGAGGGGAGAATTCAAGAGATAAGTGACACCATAAGATGAAACAACATTAGAATAATTGGGATTCCAGAAGAAGAAGAAAGAGAGAGGGGAGCAGAAGGTATATTAGAGAGAATTATTGGAGAGAATTTCCCCAATATGGCAAAGGGAACAAGCATCAAAATCCAGGAGGTGCAGAGAACCCCCCCTCAAAATCAATAAGAATAGGTCCACACCCCGTCACCTAATAGTCAAATTTACAAGTCTTAGTGACAAAGAGAAAATCCTGAAAGCAGCCCGGGAAAAGAAGTCTGTAACATACAATGGTAAAAATATTATATTGGCAGCAGACTTATCCACAGAGACCTGGCAGGCCAGAAAGAGCTGGCATGATATATTCAGAGCACTAACCGAGAAAAACATGCAGCCAAGAATACTATATCCAGCTAGGCTATCATTGAAAATAGAAGGAGAGATTAAAAGCTTCCAGGACAAACAAAAACTGAAAGAATTTGCAAACACCAAACCAGCTCTACAGGAAATATTGAAAGGGGTCCTCTAAGCAAAGAGAGACCCTAAAACTAGTAGATCAGAAAGGAACAGAGACAATATACAATAACAGCCACCTTACAGGCAATACAATGGCACTAAGTTCATATCTCTCAATAGTTACCCTGAATGTTAATGGGCTAAATGCCCCAATCAAAAGACACAGGGTATCAGAATGGATAAAAAAACAAAACCCATCTATATGTTGCCTACAAGAAACTCATTTTAAACCCGAAGACACCTCCAGATTTAAGGTGAGGGGGTGGAAAAGAATTTACCATGCTAATGGACATCAGAAGAAAGCAGGAGTGGCAATCCTTATATCAGATCAATTACATTTTAAGCCAAAGACTATAATAAGAGATGAGGAAGGACACTATATCATACTCAAAGGAGCTGTCCAACAAGAAGCTCTAACAATTGTAAATATCTATGCCCCTAACGTGGGAGCAGCCGACTATATAAACCAATTAATAACAAAATCAAAGAAACACATCAACAATAATACAATAATAGTAGAGGACTTTAACACTCCCCTCACTGAAATGGACAGATCGTCCAAGCAAAAGATCAACAAGGAAATAAAGGCCTTCAATGACACACTGGACCACATGGACATCACAGATCTATTCAGAACATTTCATCCCAAAGCAACAGAATACACATTCTTCTCTAGTGCCCATGGAACATTCTCCAGAATAGATCACATCCTGGGTCCTAAATCAGGTCTCAACCGGTATCAAAAGATTGGGATCATTCCCTGCATATTTTCAGATCACAGTGCTCTGAAGCTAGAACTCAATCACAAGAGGAAATTTGGAAAGAACCCAAATACATGGAGACTAAACAGCATCCTTCTAAAGAATGAATGGGTCAACCAGGAAATTAAAGAAGAATTGAAAAAATTCATGGAAACAAATGATAATGAAAACACAACGGTTCAAAATCTGTGGGAAACAACAAAGGCAGTCCTGAGAGGAAAATATATAGCGGTAGAAGCCTTTCTCAAGAAACAAGAAAGGTCTCAGGTACACAACCTAACCCTACACCTAAAGGAGCTGGAGAAAGAACAAGAAAGAAACCCTAAACCCAGCAGGAGAAGAGGAATCATAAAGATCAGAGCAGAAATCAATGAAATAGAAACCAAAAAAACAATAGAACCAATCAACGAAACTAGGAGCTGGTTCTTTGAAAGAATTAATAAGATTGATAAACCCCTGGCCAGACTTATCAAAAAGAAAAGAGAAAGGACCCAAAT
>NW_022633098.1:0-7386 GCF_010015895.1 Lontra canadensis
ACCCTATGACCCAGCAATTGCACTGCTGGGTATTTACCCTAAAGATAAAAATGTAGTGATCCGAAGGGGCACGTGCACCCGAATGTTTATAGCAGCAATGTCTACAATAGCCAAACGATGGAAAGAACCTAGATGTCCATCAACAGACGAATGGATAAAGAAGATGTGGTATACATACACAATGGAATACTATGCAGCCATCAAAAGAAATGAAATCTTGCCATTTGCGATGACGTGGATGGAACTAGAGGGTATCATGCTTAGCGAAATAAGTCAATCGGAGAAAGACAACTGTCATATGATCTCCCTGATATGAGGGAGAGGAGATGCAACATGGGGGGTTAAGGGGGTAGGAGAAGAGTAAATGAAGCAAGATGGGATTGGGAGGGAGATAAACCATAAGTGACTCTTAATCTCACAAAACAAACAGAGGGTTGCTGGGGGGAGGGGGGTTGGGAGAGGGGGGTGGGGTTATGGACATTGGGGAGGGTATGTGCTATGGTGAGTGCTGTGAAGTGTGTAAACCTGGCGATTCACAGACCGGTTCCCCTGGGGAAAAAAATATATGTTTATAAAAAATAAAATTTAAAAAAAAATAAATTTCAGGTTGAGCAGAGAAGAGGAAGATGAAGCCCTACAAAAGCAGGAGGGGGGACCGTCCCCAGGAGGGTTAGGTCTGACTGGAAACACCTGCCTCAGGAAATGGGCACGAGCTGAATGGGGTAGGAGGCGGAGACTGAACTGGAGTGAGTACCTGGGAAGTGCAGAGTGGAATTACCGTCAAGTGCTTCCACCTATCACCGCAGCTCTAGGGCTAGAAAGCGACCAAAAACCAGTGTTCTGTGTTAACAAGGCTAATCCTCCCAACCTCCCACGTGCTTTCCTTTTCCTTTTCTACGGAACATCTTTAGCACCTGTGTAGCTTCTGCGTCTTGCAAATCCGGCCTGTAGAGAGTATCGGTGCTTAACCCAGACACCTGCCTTGGCTTAATGTTTAGTCTTCTGGGTTCACACCCTATATCTAAACAGTCACATGTCTGACCCTCCCCTGCCAATACACACCAAATGTCACACATTGCTTATTCTGTTCCTCTGACACTGATGGCTCCAAATTTGAAATGACATACATTCATGTTTCTTACTTTGTGTGTCTGTGTGTTAAACTAGGTCAAGGTTGGGTTCTAACTCGCACCTTTGAGGGCAGCCACAAAATACTGTCTACGCATATTTTAAAACACCCTGTCCTCAATTTTCCACCTGTGCCTTCACCGTTTTATAGTATCTTCCCAAGATCTCAATAACTTATTTTGAAGCTGGAATGGGTGGGTGTTTCTCACAGGGTTCAGAGCAAACACGTCTCCCCTGATGTCGGTATAATCCACACTCTGCAGCCGAGCGGTTAATTCCTGACATCAGACTGGCTATGCTTAAATGCTGATCACTTTGCCACTTTGTAGGAGTTTAAGCGTGACACTTCCTCTCTCGGCCTCAGTTTCCCCATCTGTAAGGTGGAGACTAGAGTAGTACTATCTCAGGAAGTTATTGCGAATATAAGTGAGCACGGTGCTGGCACATGCGAGTATTCAACAACACACATTCCTGAACAGTAGAACAATTTTAATGTTTTCATGATTTAAAAGGCCAGCTTGCCTTTGTTGAGCGTCACTTTTGTAATGGTTTTAAAATAATCAATAACATAGATCCCTCTTCCTTATCACTTAACCTGGTGGAATAACGGGTCACGTGGTGTGAGGCCAAGACCATCAATGTCTGATACGTTAAAAAATCTGGAAAATGATGTTGCACATTTGAAATAGTGAAAATCTTTGATAGTGAAAATCATGTGAACTGTCACAGTCAAGGGTTCAGGATTTAGCATTACAGAATTGGGGACGCAGAGCCGCCTTTTCAAATACAGTTGGTAAGAACACGCTGAAGGTATGAGCTGAATGACCACTGTCTGGTTTGATGTCATTTTTTTAGCGGTTGCCAAAGAAATGAAAGCTCTGTAATTTAGGGTGAGTGGCCTGGGAAAGAATAAGCAAACTAAAAATTGTTAGTTGATTTCAGGGAATGAAGTCGGTCCCCTGGAATCAGTTCTCCCTAATATTAAGTGACTCTCAGTTGCTGCTCCAGAAATCGTGACAATGTCTTTGAATCTGGTTTCTGTGAAAAGGCTGGGACTTATTAAACCCACCACAGCCCCAGCTTTCAGGACCATATTAGGCATTCATGAGAGCCTCGCTCCACAGAACGTGATCTAAAGGCTGCCAGAGCAAGTGGCCACGCTGCTGTGTCTAAGGATATCATTACCGGATTACTTCTATCTATAGATTATTTTAAAAGGTTCTTTAAGCAAACTGTAATTTTAAGCCTATTTATGTGCCTGGCATTGAAAAGCAGTAAAAACTTGAGTCACCATCAAACTTTCTAGAGAGAGCACAACATTTGCAAAAGTATCAACAGAAAGTAGCCCATTGAAGTATGAATACAACCAGAGATTAGAGAGCGAGGTCCTCAACTCTAGAGATATGTATAGGCTTTATAATAAAATCAGTTTGAGTACAAAACCATGAATATGTCATGATATATGGATATTGTCAACAACAATAGGCCAGATGATTTAAAAAAAAAGTAAGAAAAAGTCCATCATCTGGTGTCATGGAACACCGTTTTCTGACTCCAGTTTCATTTACCTACCCATTATTTCTAACTCCAAGCTCATCATTGCAGAAGAATTTAGAGTTCTCACAGCATTCTCTTCTTTGAAGAAATGGAACAATTTTTTTTTTCATCCACTGAATAGGCCTTTGATTTAGTATTACTATTGCTGCACTAAAAAAGAATTTAACTACTTTCGACTGTTGGAAGATGCTGAGGCAGATTTTACCAAAGGCGCATGGTAAATATCAACGAGCTGCCTGTGTATCTTGGAAAGCTCCCTTTTAGGCAACTATCAGTGAATCATGAAATATTTACGGACTCCGACTGTGTCGAGCCTAATGCGCGGCCTTGGCAGTTACAGACAAAACAAGACAGGCCTGGCTCCTGATACCATCAAGTTCATCACCTCTTGAGGAGTGCAAAATCAAAGGACAAGCGAGCCAGAGTCTGAACTTGAGTTGAGCCCAGAGCACCATGGGAGCCCGGAAAAGGGGAATTATCCCATCTCCGGCAAAGAGATAATACCTTGGATGAGAAGCCCTTTAAAACCCTTTTAATGGGATTAGCGAATAGTTCTCTCCTGTACATTGCACATAAATATCTCAAAGCTGCAAAATTTTTACATGCTGCCTCCTCCCCCAAATGACTGTTTCAGCTAGGCAATTAGTCCGACTGATCTGTAAAACAAACACCAATTCTTTCTTTTCCCAATAAACTTGAAACAAGAGAAGCGACCCGATCTTGGTTACTAATGTCAACACTCGCGGGCTTGCAGCTGACAAGAAAGAGCAGCGAGTCATTCTAGAAGGTGTGGATCCCCGGGCCTGCTCCCGTGGACTCGCGGTGGGTGTCCTGCTATGGCCATCAATATTGTTCCTTTACCCCGTGACAAGCATTTAACTGGCAGTCTGATAAATGCCACCCACAAAAAAAGCCATCGGTTCTTTCTTCCAGGGTTCTATCATCAATTATCTTACCGTTCAGAAGAGCCATAAAATATTCAGATCGCTGTGCGATAAGAAGCCGGGGATGTAAGCCATTGTGAGGTAGCATATGCTCGGCGGCAAACGCTCGGTGACCTAGGAAGTGCATCTTCCTCTCAGAACACATGCCTTGGACAATCTTGACAGAAGTTCTGAAGTGGCAACCAAAACACACTTCCTTCTCGACAGATGACGCATCCTGTCATTTCTTTAGGAAAGTGATTTAATCGTTTCAATGAAATGTTCTTTGAAACAAAATGAAACATTAGCAGTTTGTGCACTTTCTGTCTGCTTCTAGGCTTCTTCCACTCCCGAGTTTTGGTGATGACAGGATACAGGGAAAGGACATCAAAAGCTACGCTCTGGCTCTCTATGAGAAGTGTTTCAGAAATATATTTCTAAAGGTAAGTATGACGTCACTCTCCTTCCTGGCCTTCAGTTTTTTCGTCTCTCGAATGGTTCGGAAAGGGGTCAGGGACTAGGTGAGCTGACCTTCTAGGCTTCCTCGGGACTATTTTTATGTGAAATAAATAATCTAAGAAAAAGTTTACTTAAAAGTCTTGCAGAAAGAAGACTGGCCTTTGTCTTACGAGTCTGAAAAGTTAAAACTGAAGGGGAACTAAGGAATCATGTCACTGCCGAAGCTGGTACTTACAAACCCGCCTCTTATTTGCGACGAAGACTGGAGGAAATGACCGGCTGACAAGGAGAACTAAAAGAGGCAAATGTGACAAAACTGGAATAAAGAAGCCTCAGGAGTCTGGCATCTTGGGTTCCAATGTGGCCTCAGCCACCGCTTGTGGCCTCGGTGGGCTCCTGCCCTATCAGAGAAATGAGAGCTCTCTCAAGGCTTTAGAGAATGACGTGGAACGTGAAATGAAATCTTTTGTGAGAAAAAGGACAGGTAGGCTCGAATGCAATATTAGTAACAAAACCAACGAGCAGGACTCAGAACACACCGCTGTGGTTCAGGACTTAAGAATTCAGGCAGCGACGATCTGAGCTTACACTTCAACTGTGGTACCTCGCTCTGCTCAGTCGGCCCACCGCTCTGTACCTCACTTTCCTCAACCGTCCAAGGGATTTAATAATATTTACTGCATAAGGTTGCTGTGAAGACTAACCAAGGTTTGCATATGAAACCATTCTGGGGAGTGCCTGGGGGGCTCAGTCATTCAGGGTCCTGGGATCAAGCCCCAATCAGGCTCCTTGCTCAGTGGGGAGCCTGCTTCTCCCTCTCCCTGGTTGTGCACTCTCTCTCTCTTAAATAAGTTAATAAATAAAATAAAATAAAATAAAATAAAATAAAATAAAACAAAACCGTTCTGGTAAAAAAAAAATTCTGGTATATCAAAATAGTATACATATCAGCATATACAACTCATTCCTGGTGATTTTAAAACTTTAATCTCATAGTCTTATATTCAGGTCACACTCGGGCCTGAGGTGGACCATGTGGAAGCAGGAACAGACCACAATGTTACACATTTTGGATATTTGTTTCTCCTTCTGCTCTCGGTTCCCAAAGCCAGACCCCGGAGCTCTCTCCCTTCACTTCCGGAGCATTTCTCTCCCCAGCTCCATTAAGAGGACAGGCCCATTTTGCCATCCGCAGGTGTGCCCAGCCTTCACACAGCCTCCTCCCTGCTCTGCCTGATGCTGGAGGCCCACACCCGCCCCTCTCTTCAGCTACGCTGCTGCTGGTCAAGCCTGGGCCCCTCAAGCTCCGGGGCTACCTGAGGGAGGTAAAGGACTGAGATGCGGAATCATTTGCCTTCTCACCTGCCTCTTCTGGGGAACTCTGCACCCTGATCTCTCTCTCTCTCTCTCTCTCTCTTTTTAAAGATTTTATTTATGAGGGAAAGCGTGCTTACGTGAGCACAGGGGTAGGGGTGGGGAAGAACAGAGGGAGAGGGAGAAACAGATTCTCCTGAAGTAGGAGCCGGTCATGGGGCTCGATCCCAGGACCCCAAGATCATGACCTCAGTGGAAGGCAGACACTTAACCAACTGAGCCACCCAGGTGCCCTATGTACCCGGGCCTCCTGAAGCACCTTTGGCTTTGACAATTCCTATGGAGTCTCACCTTGGGAAATCTCTAAACCCCCATCCCTCAGGATATGTCAACTTGTTTCTAGCTTCTGTAAACTTGATGCTTCAAAATCTATCTCATGTGCATATGCCAGACATGTTTTGTTCCGACAACCAGATAAAATATACCCGAGTCACTTTGCCTCAGCCTCCCTCACTCTCCCTCCCTCTCACCCTGCCAACACCTCCCCTCCTCCAGGAGGCTTTTCATGTACAAACCAACTGATCCCGAGTCCACATCCCCCAATTCCCTCCTTAACTTTGTTCCCACACTCTGGGCAACTAGACACCTGTCCTTACTACCCCTGAGCCAGGTGCCACACAACCAGAGCAGAGCCTATGTGCCAGAGCCTATAGAATTATTCAAATTAGCCCACTGAGGCTGAACTGCCCCACCTCTTCTCTTCCTTCCTGTGGAAACCACCATAAAGGCTCCTTCCCGTACTTCCCCCCACTCCCTTGGCCCTGAGATTGACCCTGCTGCTTCCCATGTGTCCTTCAAGGTAGAACATGCCCCCTTCTCTTGGAAACTGCGAGTAACAAACTGTCATTTCAATGGCAATTGTCTCCTGGTCTCTTGATATTACTATACCTCCAATTTTCTATTCAGGAAATGTGTATCAAACATCCTTCTTCTCCATGCTGGGAGTGCTAGGGCCACATGTGTCTCCTACCCTCTGTTCAGGTGGTTCTGGAGTGGCCCAGGAGGATGCAAGTCTGAAAGCATTTCACCAGGGAATGTGGTACCTGTCTCTCCTTCTCGAGGGAACCCCCAATCTTTAACGATGGCCCCTTTCACTTAGATCTGGGTGGGAGGAACATGTCCCACTCCTTCCCATGGAAAGGTGATATAAATAATACACTCTCCACAAGGTCAACAAATCTTTCAGACTCTGTTGCAAGAGACGTGGGTGGTAGACAGTGGCTAGAGATTGTGTTCTTACCAGGTCCTTCTGAAAAACGCCTGTGAGGCATGCTGACTGCTGGAAGCTGCTTACACTGAATCTTACTCATATCTGGTGAAAACCTATTATGTGACAGGCACTCACTTTCTTTTTTTTTTTTTTAATTTTATTTTTTATAAACATATATTTTTTCCCCCAGGGGTACAGGTCTGTGAATCGCCAGGTTTACATACTTCACAGCACTCACCATAGCACATACCCTCCCCAATGTCCATAATAACCCCACCCCCCAACCCCCCTCCCCCCAGCAACCCTCTGTTTGTTTTGTGAGATTAAGAGTCACTTATGGTTTATCTCCCTCCCAATCCCATCTTGCTTCATTTACTCTTCTCCTACCCCCTTAACCCCCATGTTGCATCTCCTCTCCCTCATATCAGGGAGAGCATATGATAGTTGTCTTTCTCTGATTGACTTATTTCGCTAAGCATGATACCCTCTAGTTCCATCCACGTCGTCGCAAATGGCAAGATTTCATTTCTTTTGATGGCTGCATAGTATTCCATCGTGTATACATACCACCTCTTCTTTATCCATTCATCTGTTGATGGCCATCTAGGTTCTTTCCATAGTTTGGCTATTGTGGACATTGCTGCTATAAACATTCGGGTGCACGTGCCCCTTCGGATCACTACGTTTGTATCTTTAGGGTAAATACCCAGCAGTGCAATTGCTGGGTCATAGGGT
>NW_022633099.1:0-7382 GCF_010015895.1 Lontra canadensis
GGGGACCCAGGTCTGAGAGAGGGAGAGGGTCCCAGGCCAGGAGAGGGGACCCAGGTCTGAGAGAGGGTCCCAGGCCAGGAGAGGGCACCCAGGTTTATGAGAGGGGACCAGGCCAGGAGAGGGGACACAGGCCCAGAGATGGAGAGGCTTTCAGGGAGCGGGAATGCTACCTCCATGTCACTTAGGGTCTCAGGTCCGAGACTTTGGAGTCCTTGATGGAGTCACAGCTTGAGCACAGCTCTGAGACTGTGGAGGGCCACACGGTGGTTAGCGGGACAGCCGTACCGCCAAGAGCACAGAGACGTTTCCCTTCCAGCTGTGTTCCGTAAGCGAACACCACGGTCACCGGACCGCCTTTCTTACTGTTGGAAACCGAGCAGCCGGGGTTGCTGGTGGAGGGGTGTGAGCACTGTCGTCTGAGACTGTTCTAGAAGTTTGGAGGTTTAGGAGACCACCAGGCTGCGCGGTAGACAGGTTGAAGCCTCAGATGGGGGTGAAAGGCGTTCCCCTGGGGAACCCTACCCAGTGGGGCTTCAGGTTTTCTGGATTCTTGCTAATGTGCTTCCTGGAGCCCCGGAGTCCCCGGAGGTCTAGTCCCTGAGGGAGGGTCTAGACAGGGACAGGAGGCGGCCACCTTCCCCTTTCTGCCAAGCTCCGTGCACCAGCCCATGCGGTGGCTACACGTTCCGAGGACACTCCACGCTGGCCAAGGAGAGGCTGCCTGGGCGGGATGAGGAAGACATCGGTGACCTCTTTCAGGGTCGGGGGCTGGGCCAAGTCAGGGGGAAGCTGCCAGACCCTCCTCCCAGGGGAATGCCCTGTCCCCGAGGCAGGGAACAGTTTCCGTCCCCGCAAGCTGCTGGAGCAGCTGCGGTCCAGCGACGGGCCGTGATGCCAGGTGAGCTGCTCTGGCCCTTTCCAGGGTGGCCCGTTGATTCCGGCCGCTCTTAGGAGGACGTGGAACAGCAGCTTGTTGTAGTTGTCGTTCAGCGGTACCCTTGGTCTTAAATCACCTTCGAAAAAAAGGCACCTGATTGATCCCTTTTTAAAAATAGCGCGTGACGTTGAGAGCTTTCTGGACTCTGGGGAGCTTGCTTCTCAGGGGAGAAGGTTCCTCACGGGGCAGTTTCTGCCCACACACGTAACAGCCCAAGAGGAAGTAAGTTTAAATTGAAACAAGTGAAATTTTGCCAAAATTCTTGAGAATGGGGTAATATGAAATTGCTTTTAAGGGGAAAAATGATAGGATTTTCTTAAAAATGAGAAAAAGGTCTTTAGAAGTTTTATAAGCATCTGAGGCCCTACACGGTCATTCCCAAAGGCCCTGGTTCTCCTCGGAACTGGCTTTCCTGGCCTGGGCCCGGGTACCAAAGGCTCTGGCTGTGACCTTCGCAGAACACGCCGAGTCTTTCCTCCCTGGGGAGGGGCATGGCCTGTGGACAGTTGAGAGTCTGTTTCTCACAAACTGTGGTGTGTGGTGCTGAGCCTTAGGGTTTCCGAAGCTTCTAGTATATCGGTATATCGAGGTAGGTTAAACACATCTGCGTCACTTCACTGCGGTTGCGGCTTACGGTAGGCTCCCCACGATCGCGTTTGTGGGGTCTTCCAGCATGACCAGCCCCCGGTGAGCGCTCGGTACACAGCAGCCCCTATGGTCAATGATCACCTGCTGGTGGGGGGAGGGGTGTGGCCTGGAGGTTGACTTGGAGGCCAATTGCAATATTTCTCTTCAGATCGTTCAAGAGGCCGGATATGTCATATCTATGGCAGCGTGACAAGCCACCAAACAGGGCCGCCGAAGGCAATGGGTCTTACCGCAGGTTGTGTGGTCTGGGATTCAGGCACAGCTCAGTGGCGGGTCCTGGCAAGGGTCCCTCGTGAGGTCACCCTCGAGCTGCCGGCCAGGGTGGTGGTCTCCTCAGAAGGCTCACCGGGCTGGCCACCTGCCTCCACACTCATCCCTGTGTTTGTTGCCAGAGCCCTGAGTGTGTGTATGTGTGTGTGTGTGTGTGTGTGTGTGTGTGTGTGTGTTTTCTGTAGAAAACACTGAGAGATGCTGTAAGATACAAAGATGGGTGTGAAAATACAGTCCTTGCCTTCAGTGACTTTATAATATCTAAGGAGAAGTGAAGAAGAGACATAAGTGCCTGTCACAGGACACAGGGGGTTGAGGGGAGCAATGACATTGGGTTGACCGTGCTCACTTGGGGCAACACCAGCGTACTTAACCACAGACCAGTCGGCCCTACGGCACCATTCTGGGGGCCTCTGTCATTCCCAGTGCCTCCCCCTTTGTTAGGTGAAGAGGGCCTGGAGGGCTGGGGGATGAGCTGGGGTCACTGTGGTAAAGGTGGAAGATTGGGGGGCAAGTTTTGGTGTTGGGGACAGCTCTGTTTACCAAACTGTGGGGAGGAAGTTCCATAGTTTCACAACTGGTGTCGTGTTCTGGTGCCTAGGAGCCCATGGACTTTTGGCCGCCAGGGACACAGGAAATTTCCAGAAGGTGGTAACATTGGAACAAGTCCTTGAGGGCATGATATTAGAATCAGTGGAAGACTGAGGTGAAGGGATGATTATGAGGCACCGTACGGAGGTGGGGAGACCATAGGTGACATGGCCCATCATGAGCAAGCAGGCGGGCGCCATGTTCCTGGGCCGCAGGGACAGGCTCCTCCCCATCTGGGCCCGGCCAAGCATGCACATTAGCGGTCCCGCTCACCTCACTGGCCCCTGCTCAAGGTCACTGTGGGCTGGTTTCAGACTTACTGAGGGGTGTGGACTGCTGCTATTTTGCCAAACTCTCCTGGGCTCTCAGTAAAATGACCTGCAGATATCCTAAAACCCCAGAAAAGCTCCCAGGAACTGAAACTAGAACAGAACCCCAGCCGCTGGGGTTCCGAGTTAATTTTGCCAAGACGCTTCCGGTCCTGGACGTTAAACATGGTGCTTTCTGTGAAAGGTGATGCGTTTTCAAAAACCAGCATTTCTTCAAGTTTGATTGCGGAAGGATCACTTTTCTCCCTAAAGGTTTTTCGCAGGAAAAATGTCAACGCAGAATTGTTTAGAAAGGCTACACAAATGTGATTTCCTATAAACCTCCATCAGTTTTAACATCCTCCCAAACAGTGGGTTTCCTCTGTCTTGTTTTCGAACGCATAAAACTTTGCAGAAAAGCAAACAGTCTGAAAGATGAAACTGTGTGTTCTGGCTCAGATATCGAGAGCAATTCTTTCTTTTCCCCTCTGCTTACTCCAGAACAATTCTCTCCTAAGGGTGGCAGGGGAGGGACAGATGTATAGGCAAAAAACCCCAATGTCTTAGCGTCCCACAGATATGGACTTGAACCCTGGCTCCTGCATTGTGTGACCTTGGGGAGGTTATCTGACTTTTTGGAACCTCAGTTAATAATTCCCATTTTGCTGTTGTAAGGGCTTAGTGAGTAGAGAGGGCTTACTAAATATATGTACTTGTTTAATGAATATAATCCTAGCTCAGGTGACTTGCACAAGTAGGTGTGCAATAATGCTTAGTTTCCTTGACCCTCATGAGCTCCCCTTCCCTGAGTCCTTTCTTGCAATGAAAAAGAGGATAAGGTGCAGAAGACCGAAGAGAGAGCAAATGTTTTACTAAACGGCATTTAACCATTTAACCGCAGCTAGATGACCGCGCGACTGACATCCCCTGTCCTTATGCAAAGCCAAGTGAGCTTGCGCTCGTTTTGTCGCCATCCCTTCACACACATTTGTCAAGTTCCTGTTGGCTTCAGAGAGATGAGAAGTTTTTAGATGGAGAAGTGTTTTTCTTTTTTTAAAAATTTTATTTATTTATTTGAGAGAGAGAGAGAGAGAGCATGGGGGGCGGTGGGAGGGCAGAGGCAGAGGGAGAAGCAGACTCCCCGCTGGGCAGGGAGCCCTGATGTGGGGCTCGATCCCATCATCCTGAGCTCACAACCAGAGCAGAAGGCAGACGCGTAATGAACTGAGCCCCCCAGGCACCTCTAGATGTGGGGAAATGTCTTAGGTTTACTTTTCCATCACATACACCTGCGGCTCTGGTTCCTCGGCTCCATTATGGTAGGTTTGCCTCACCCTCGATGCCAGGATCCTATGGGTGCGTGGAAACCTGGCCCCCACCCCACCCTCCGTGGCTTAACCAGCAGCATCCGTATTGCACTCGGGCACCACCCACTACCCTGAGAGTGGGCCGGGACACCACTGTGGGCCTCCAAGTAGTCACCCGCCAGGCGTGCTGGGACCTGACGTGAGGCCGATAAGCAAGCCGAGAGAAGGGTGAGGGCGTGCGATGCCTTACATACCCGGCAGCCAGGTGCAGCACCGGCCAAGGAAAGAGGTCAGGAGCTCAATGGAAGTACAGTGGCGCCCTGAGTTCGTAACTGAATAGATCCCTGGAAATGTTGGTGTGCACTCTAGTTTTTAAAGTGTAGTGCTGAGTTAGACACACCAAGGTGTTTTTAATTTTTTTAAGCTTTTATTTATTTATTGGCGAGAGAGCGTGTGCAAGAAGGAGCAGAGGGAAAGGAACCATCAGACTCCCTCCCGGTGTGGGGCTCCGTCCCAGGACCGTGAGATCTCGACCTGAGCTGAAATCAAGAGTTGGACGCTTAACTGACTGAGCCACCCGGGCGCCCTGGTCTTTTTCATGAAGCAGGATCTCCTGGCGATGTCTTCAACAAGCCACGGTTGGAGTACACCAATGGATTGTAAATCCAGACTTGCTTAAAGCAGCAATAGCATCGGGCTTCCCCCCCTACTCTCCCCACGGGCCGCAGCAGACCTTCAGAGCCTGGAACCAGCTCTGAGTCTGCAGAGTCCCCAGTAACTGCTCCCTCTTTGTCACAACCCTTCTGCTAACGTGCCCTGATGCTCCCATTTCCCTGTCTCCCTGGGCTTCCTTCCACTGCTTAGCAAACGCCCGCTGGCCACAAGGTGCTGGCAGTAGCTCTGTTACCTTCTGCCCTTGCAGGGCCCGGGTCTCCCAGCCCCGCCCCTGGAATTCCTTCTGCTCTGTCTCTCCCTCTGCCCAGGCCTAAGGCCACCCCGGGAGGACTCAGGCTGGCCATTCGGAACAGAAGCTGGGAAGGGGACGCCAGGATCTGTGCTCAGGAAGGGGGAAGTGGACGTTGCCTCCTTTCTCATCTGTTTTATCAGGAGCTCTGATCGTGCTGAGCAGAGTCAAGTGTGACAAGTACCCAATGTTTAAGAGTTTCCTTTGTCCCCAGATGCCCTTTCCCCACTCCAGATCTGTACACCAGGCAAATTAAGAGGCGTTTGGGGTTTGGTCAGGGGATGGAGACTTGGGTAGGGGAAGTGGCTATCAGGGCCGGGGAGCTGGGAGGGCTCTGCTCCACCTCGATAAATGGTCCACGTTCGTTCCCAGGCGGAGAGAGAGGAATCCTCGGAGAGTGGTTTTGTTTCATGCTTGTCTTACTCACTTCCCCTGTGGCTGTGACTAATTGTCGCACAGCGCTCGTTTTGTTTTCTGATACTCTGGAGGTTTTTCTGGGAGCATAAGGTCCCCAGCATTTTCTTTTTTGGCATCAGAGAAGGGAGACAGACAGTGAGAGAGTGACACAAGCAGAATTAGGCCACCTGTATGTTACTCTCGTGGGCACAGATGGCGTGCGCACACACGCGTGCACGCCTGGCTCGTGATTCTGAGCTCCGGTCTTATCCCTTGCCTTTTACTGTGGTGAGGGACTCCATTTCAGAGACACAGTCCAGCCCCATCTTTTCCAGGCTTGGACCCACCTCCTTGGCCACAGACCATGTCTGTTCAACAGCTTACAGGTTTCAGGGGCAGAAGTAACACAGGCATTGGTAGCTTTCTGTTTCTCTCCTCCCACTAGACTTTGAGCGTCTCAAGGCCATGAATAATCACCTTCATCTTGGCGTCCCCACCCGGCCCAGGGCCTGGCACAAAGGAGGTATTTAACAGACACTTGTTGCATGGGCAGAACAGTTTTGAGGTTAAAGTTCGCATATCACACATCAAAAAAGAGGCTGAACTGTTGGCTGACTGGCTAGTCCTCTGCAGTGATGGGGCCCAGCTCATGGGGGAGAAAAATTCAAAGGGTTAAAGTGTAGATGTCTTAGTCTGCTTTCCAAGTGCTGCTAAAAGACCCCATGCAGGCATTTTTATATTTAGTAGAAATCAATGACCTTGGGTGAATCCAAATGACGAACTGTGACCGTACCGATAAACCTTCAGGAATGGCCATGTGTTCGGAAGCCAGAAGGAGGTATTTGTGCCAGCAGCATGTTAGCCAGGGACCATCCTACTGGTGGATGTTAGTCCCTAACTGTGTTTTCTGCGTCACCCCCGGAGCAGTCAGAGGAGGCGGGAGCGTCCCGGAAAGGGGGCTGAGCAGGATGCCCCACCAGCTCCAACCGTCCTACGGACTCCGCATCAACACTAAACATTTTCATCTTAGTAGCTGGCAGGGGGCCTATTAGAGAAAAACGTTAACTAGAAAGTCCCAATTCTGCTCATTTTTCATCACGGAGGCTGTGGAGCTGACACGGGTGAGGCGAGGGCCACATCATCTCAGGGTCGGAATTACTGGATCTCAGTGCATCTTCAGAACAGTTCTTTCTAGCACCATGTGGGCTCTGCACAGGGGTCGACCAGTTGGCTGGAGGCGTTGAAGAGGTTCATGGGGTGTCAGAGAGGTCATAGGGTTTGCTGTTTCCCTGTGCAACTGGGTGGTCCCAACTGCAGTTATGGGCTGCTCAGCTAGATTGACTGGGCAGCTGTGTAAGACCGCTCTCCCCTTCTCTCTCTCACACACACACACACTCTCTCTCTCACACACATACTCACGCTCACACACGGTCTCTCTACACACACACACGGTCTCTCTACACACATGGTCTTTCTACACACACAGTCTCACACATACATACTCCCACACAGACACTATCTCACACACACTCTCTCACGTAGTCTCTCTCTACACACACACAATCTCTTTCACACATACTCTCACACACACACTCTCTCCACAGTCTCTCACACACACATACTCACTCTCCCTCACACACACACTCTCACATAAACACTCTCACACATGCTCTGTGAACACATAGTCTCTCTCTCATACACATACACACTCTCCTATGTACTCTCTCACACAGTCTCTCTCTCACACACTCACACACACTCACACACTCTCTACACATACAAGTCTCTCTCTCACACACACTCAATCTTTCTCACACAATCTCTCTCATAGACACACCCCTCTCACCCATACATACTCTTTCTCTCACACAATCTCTCATACACACCCACTCCCTCTCTCACAAACACATACCACACACACACACACACACACACACACATTAATGTGATATCATGTCAGT
>NW_022633100.1:0-7381 GCF_010015895.1 Lontra canadensis
GGGGACCCAGGTCTGAGAGAGGGAGAGGGTCCCAGGCCAGGAGAGGGGACCCAGGTCTGAGAGAGGGTCCCAGGCCAGGAGAGGGCACCCAGGTTTATGAGAGGGGACCAGGCCAGGAGAGGGGACACAGGCCCAGAGATGGAGAGGCTTTCAGGGAGCGGGAATGCTACCTCCATGTCACTTAGGGTCTCAGGTCCGAGACTTTGGAGTCCTTGATGGAGTCACAGCTTGAGCACAGCTCTGAGACTGTGGAGGGCCACACGGTGGTTAGCGGGACAGCCGTACCGCCAAGAGCACAGAGACGTTTCCCTTCCAGCTGTGTTCCGTAAGCGAACACCACGGTCACCGGACCGCCTTTCTTACTGTTGGAAACCGAGCAGCCGGGGTTGCTGGTGGAGGGGTGTGAGCACTGTCGTCTGAGACTGTTCTAGAAGTTTGGAGGTTTAGGAGACCACCAGGCTGCGCGGTAGACAGGTTGAAGCCTCAGATGGGGGTGAAAGGCGTTCCCCTGGGGAACCCTACCCAGTGGGGCTTCAGGTTTTCTGGATTCTTGCTAATGTGCTTCCTGGAGCCCCGGAGTCCCCGGAGGTCTAGTCCCTGAGGGAGGGTCTAGACAGGGACAGGAGGCGGCCACCTTCCCCTTTCTGCCAAGCTCCGTGCACCAGCCCATGCGGTGGCTACACGTTCCGAGGACACTCCACGCTGGCCAAGGAGAGGCTGCCTGGGCGGGATGAGGAAGACATCGGTGACCTCTTTCAGGGTCGGGGGCTGGGCCAAGTCAGGGGGAAGCTGCCAGACCCTCCTCCCAGGGGAATGCCCTGTCCCCGAGGCAGGGAACAGTTTCCGTCCCCGCAAGCTGCTGGAGCAGCTGCGGTCCAGCGACGGGCCGTGATGCCAGGTGAGCTGCTCTGGCCCTTTCCAGGGTGGCCCGTTGATTCCGGCCGCTCTTAGGAGGACGTGGAACAGCAGCTTGTTGTAGTTGTCGTTCAGCGGTACCCTTGGTCTTAAATCACCTTCGAAAAAAAGGCACCTGATTGATCCCTTTTTAAAAATAGCGCGTGACGTTGAGAGCTTTCTGGACTCTGGGGAGCTTGCTTCTCAGGGGAGAAGGTTCCTCACGGGGCAGTTTCTGCCCACACACGTAACAGCCCAAGAGGAAGTAAGTTTAAATTGAAACAAGTGAAATTTTGCCAAAATTCTTGAGAATGGGGTAATATGAAATTGCTTTTAAGGGGAAAAATGATAGGATTTTCTTAAAAATGAGAAAAAGGTCTTTAGAAGTTTTATAAGCATCTGAGGCCCTACACGGTCATTCCCAAAGGCCCTGGTTCTCCTCGGAACTGGCTTTCCTGGCCTGGGCCCGGGTACCAAAGGCTCTGGCTGTGACCTTCGCAGAACACGCCGAGTCTTTCCTCCCTGGGGAGGGGCATGGCCTGTGGACAGTTGAGAGTCTGTTTCTCACAAACTGTGGTGTGTGGTGCTGAGCCTTAGGGTTTCCGAAGCTTCTAGTATATCGGTATATCGAGGTAGGTTAAACACATCTGCGTCACTTCACTGCGGTTGCGGCTTACGGTAGGCTCCCCACGATCGCGTTTGTGGGGTCTTCCAGCATGACCAGCCCCCGGTGAGCGCTCGGTACACAGCAGCCCCTATGGTCAATGATCACCTGCTGGTGGGGGGAGGGGTGTGGCCTGGAGGTTGACTTGGAGGCCAATTGCAATATTTCTCTTCAGATCGTTCAAGAGGCCGGATATGTCATATCTATGGCAGCGTGACAAGCCACCAAACAGGGCCGCCGAAGGCAATGGGTCTTACCGCAGGTTGTGTGGTCTGGGATTCAGGCACAGCTCAGTGGCGGGTCCTGGCAAGGGTCCCTCGTGAGGTCACCCTCGAGCTGCCGGCCAGGGTGGTGGTCTCCTCAGAAGGCTCACCGGGCTGGCCACCTGCCTCCACACTCATCCCTGTGTTTGTTGCCAGAGCCCTGAGTGTGTGTATGTGTGTGTGTGTGTGTGTGTGTGTGTGTGTGTGTGTTTTCTGTAGAAAACACTGAGAGATGCTGTAAGATACAAAGATGGGTGTGAAAATACAGTCCTTGCCTTCAGTGACTTTATAATATCTAAGGAGAAGTGAAGAAGAGACATAAGTGCCTGTCACAGGACACAGGGGGTTGAGGGGAGCAATGACATTGGGTTGACCGTGCTCACTTGGGGCAACACCAGCGTACTTAACCACAGACCAGTCGGCCCTACGGCACCATTCTGGGGGCCTCTGTCATTCCCAGTGCCTCCCCCTTTGTTAGGTGAAGAGGGCCTGGAGGGCTGGGGGATGAGCTGGGGTCACTGTGGTAAAGGTGGAAGATTGGGGGGCAAGTTTTGGTGTTGGGGACAGCTCTGTTTACCAAACTGTGGGGAGGAAGTTCCATAGTTTCACAACTGGTGTCGTGTTCTGGTGCCTAGGAGCCCATGGACTTTTGGCCGCCAGGGACACAGGAAATTTCCAGAAGGTGGTAACATTGGAACAAGTCCTTGAGGGCATGATATTAGAATCAGTGGAAGACTGAGGTGAAGGGATGATTATGAGGCACCGTACGGAGGTGGGGAGACCATAGGTGACATGGCCCATCATGAGCAAGCAGGCGGGCGCCATGTTCCTGGGCCGCAGGGACAGGCTCCTCCCCATCTGGGCCCGGCCAAGCATGCACATTAGCGGTCCCGCTCACCTCACTGGCCCCTGCTCAAGGTCACTGTGGGCTGGTTTCAGACTTACTGAGGGGTGTGGACTGCTGCTATTTTGCCAAACTCTCCTGGGCTCTCAGTAAAATGACCTGCAGATATCCTAAAACCCCAGAAAAGCTCCCAGGAACTGAAACTAGAACAGAACCCCAGCCGCTGGGGTTCCGAGTTAATTTTGCCAAGACGCTTCCGGTCCTGGACGTTAAACATGGTGCTTTCTGTGAAAGGTGATGCGTTTTCAAAAACCAGCATTTCTTCAAGTTTGATTGCGGAAGGATCACTTTTCTCCCTAAAGGTTTTTCGCAGGAAAAATGTCAACGCAGAATTGTTTAGAAAGGCTACACAAATGTGATTTCCTATAAACCTCCATCAGTTTTAACATCCTCCCAAACAGTGGGTTTCCTCTGTCTTGTTTTCGAACGCATAAAACTTTGCAGAAAAGCAAACAGTCTGAAAGATGAAACTGTGTGTTCTGGCTCAGATATCGAGAGCAATTCTTTCTTTTCCCCTCTGCTTACTCCAGAACAATTCTCTCCTAAGGGTGGCAGGGGAGGGACAGATGTATAGGCAAAAAACCCCAATGTCTTAGCGTCCCACAGATATGGACTTGAACCCTGGCTCCTGCATTGTGTGACCTTGGGGAGGTTATCTGACTTTTTGGAACCTCAGTTAATAATTCCCATTTTGCTGTTGTAAGGGCTTAGTGAGTAGAGAGGGCTTACTAAATATATGTACTTGTTTAATGAATATAATCCTAGCTCAGGTGACTTGCACAAGTAGGTGTGCAATAATGCTTAGTTTCCTTGACCCTCATGAGCTCCCCTTCCCTGAGTCCTTTCTTGCAATGAAAAAGAGGATAAGGTGCAGAAGACCGAAGAGAGAGCAAATGTTTTACTAAACGGCATTTAACCATTTAACCGCAGCTAGATGACCGCGCGACTGACATCCCCTGTCCTTATGCAAAGCCAAGTGAGCTTGCGCTCGTTTTGTCGCCATCCCTTCACACACATTTGTCAAGTTCCTGTTGGCTTCAGAGAGATGAGAAGTTTTTAGATGGAGAAGTGTTTTTCTTTTTTTAAAAATTTTATTTATTTATTTGAGAGAGAGAGAGAGAGAGCATGGGGGGCGGTGGGAGGGCAGAGGCAGAGGGAGAAGCAGACTCCCCGCTGGGCAGGGAGCCCTGATGTGGGGCTCGATCCCATCATCCTGAGCTCACAACCAGAGCAGAAGGCAGACGCGTAATGAACTGAGCCCCCCCAGGCACCTCTAGATGTGGGGAAATGTCTTAGGTTTACTTTTCCATCACATACACCTGCGGCTCTGGTTCCTCGGCTCCATTATGGTAGGTTTGCCTCACCCTCGATGCCAGGATCCTATGGGTGCGTGGAAACCTGGCCCCCACCCCACCCTCCGTGGCTTAACCAGCAGCATCCGTATTGCACTCGGGCACCACCCACTACCCTGAGAGTGGGCCGGGACACCACTGTGGGCCTCCAAGTAGTCACCCGCCAGGCGTGCTGGGACCTGACGTGAGGCCGATAAGCAAGCCGAGAGAAGGGTGAGGGCGTGCGATGCCTTACATACCCGGCAGCCAGGTGCAGCACCGGCCAAGGAAAGAGGTCAGGAGCTCAATGGAAGTACAGTGGCGCCCTGAGTTCGTAACTGAATAGATCCCTGGAAATGTTGGTGTGCACTCTAGTTTTTAAAGTGTAGTGCTGAGTTAGACACACCAAGGTGTTTTTAATTTTTTTAAGCTTTTATTTATTTATTGGCGAGAGAGCGTGTGCAAGAAGGAGCAGAGGGAAAGGAACCATCAGACTCCCTCCCGGTGTGGGGCTCCGTCCCAGGACCGTGAGATCTCGACCTGAGCTGAAATCAAGAGTTGGACGCTTAACTGACTGAGCCACCCGGGCGCCCTGGTCTTTTTCATGAAGCAGGATCTCCTGGCGATGTCTTCAACAAGCCACGGTTGGAGTACACCAATGGATTGTAAATCCAGACTTGCTTAAAGCAGCAATAGCATCGGGCTTCCCCCCCTACTCTCCCCACGGGCCGCAGCAGACCTTCAGAGCCTGGAACCAGCTCTGAGTCTGCAGAGTCCCCAGTAACTGCTCCCTCTTTGTCACAACCCTTCTGCTAACGTGCCCTGATGCTCCCATTTCCCTGTCTCCCTGGGCTTCCTTCCACTGCTTAGCAAACGCCCGCTGGCCACAAGGTGCTGGCAGTAGCTCTGTTACCTTCTGCCCTTGCAGGGCCCGGGTCTCCCAGCCCCGCCCCTGGAATTCCTTCTGCTCTGTCTCTCCCTCTGCCCAGGCCTAAGGCCACCCCGGGAGGACTCAGGCTGGCCATTCGGAACAGAAGCTGGGAAGGGGACGCCAGGATCTGTGCTCAGGAAGGGGGAAGTGGACGTTGCCTCCTTTCTCATCTGTTTTATCAGGAGCTCTGATCGTGCTGAGCAGAGTCAAGTGTGACAAGTACCCAATGTTTAAGAGTTTCCTTTGTCCCCAGATGCCCTTTCCCCACTCCAGATCTGTACACCAGGCAAATTAAGAGGCGTTTGGGGTTTGGTCAGGGGATGGAGACTTGGGTAGGGGAAGTGGCTATCAGGGCCGGGGAGCTGGGAGGGCTCTGCTCCACCTCGATAAATGGTCCACGTTCGTTCCCAGGCGGAGAGAGAGGAATCCTCGGAGAGTGGTTTTGTTTCATGCTTGTCTTACTCACTTCCCCTGTGGCTGTGACTAATTGT
This sequence comes from Lontra canadensis, assembly GCF_010015895.1. Lineage (NCBI taxonomy): Eukaryota > Metazoa > Chordata > Mammalia > Carnivora > Mustelidae > Lontra > Lontra canadensis. The sequence continues at coordinate 5,479 of NW_022633100.1, forward strand.
CGCACAGCGCTCGTTTTGTTTTCTGATACTCTGGAGGTTTTTCTGGGAGCATAAGGTCCCCAGCATTTTCTTTTTTGGCATCAGAGAAGGGAGACAGACAGTGAGAGAGTGACACAAGCAGAATTAGGCCACCTGTATGTTACTCTCGTGGGCACAGATGGCGTGCGCACACACGCGTGCACGCCTGGCTCGTGATTCTGAGCTCCGGTCTTATCCCTTGCCTTTTACTGTGGTGAGGGACTCCATTTCAGAGACACAGTCCAGCCCCATCTTTTCCAGGCTTGGACCCACCTCCTTGGCCACAGACCATGTCTGTTCAACAGCTTACAGGTTTCAGGGGCAGAAGTAACACAGGCATTGGTAGCTTTCTGTTTCTCTCCTCCCACTAGACTTTGAGCGTCTCAAGGCCATGAATAATCACCTTCATCTTGGCGTCCCCACCCGGCCCAGGGCCTGGCACAAAGGAGGTATTTAACAGACACTTGTTGCATGGGCAGAACAGTTTTGAGGTTAAAGTTCGCATATCACACATCAAAAAAGAGGCTGAACTGTTGGCTGACTGGCTAGTCCTCTGCAGTGATGGGGCCCAGCTCATGGGGGAGAAAAATTCAAAGGGTTAAAGTGTAGATGTCTTAGTCTGCTTTCCAAGTGCTGCTAAAAGACCCCATGCAGGCATTTTTATATTTAGTAGAAATCAATGACCTTGGGTGAATCCAAATGACGAACTGTGACCGTACCGATAAACCTTCAGGAATGGCCATGTGTTCGGAAGCCAGAAGGAGGTATTTGTGCCAGCAGCATGTTAGCCAGGGACCATCCTACTGGTGGATGTTAGTCCCTAACTGTGTTTTCTGCGTCACCCCCGGAGCAGTCAGAGGAGGCGGGAGCGTCCCGGAAAGGGGGCTGAGCAGGATGCCCCACCAGCTCCAACCGTCCTACGGACTCCGCATCAACACTAAACATTTTCATCTTAGTAGCTGGCAGGGGGCCTATTAGAGAAAAACGTTAACTAGAAAGTCCCAATTCTGCTCATTTTTCATCACGGAGGCTGTGGAGCTGACACGGGTGAGGCGAGGGCCACATCATCTCAGGGTCGGAATTACTGGATCTCAGTGCATCTTCAGAACAGTTCTTTCTAGCACCATGTGGGCTCTGCACAGGGGTCGACCAGTTGGCTGGAGGCGTTGAAGAGGTTCATGGGGTGTCAGAGAGGTCATAGGGTTTGCTGTTTCCCTGTGCAACTGGGTGGTCCCAACTGCAGTTATGGGCTGCTCAGCTAGATTGACTGGGCAGCTGTGTAAGACCGCTCTCCCCTTCTCTCTCTCACACACACACACACTCTCTCTCTCACACACATACTCACGCTCACACACGGTCTCTCTACACACACACACGGTCTCTCTACACACATGGTCTTTCTACACACACAGTCTCACACATACATACTCCCACACAGACACTATCTCACACACACTCTCTCACGTAGTCTCTCTCTACACACACACAATCTCTTTCACACATACTCTCACACACACACTCTCTCCACAGTCTCTCACACACACATACTCACTCTCCCTCACACACACACTCTCACATAAACACTCTCACACATGCTCTGTGAACACATAGTCTCTCTCTCATACACATACACACTCTCCTATGTACTCTCTCACACAGTCTCTCTCTCACACACTCACACACACTCACACACTCTCTACACATACAAGTCTCTCTCTCACACACACTCAATCTTTCTCACACAATCTCTCTCATAGACACACCCCTCTCACCCATACATACTCTTTCTCTCACACAATCTCTCATACACACCCACTCCCTCTCTCACAAACACATACCACACACACACACACACACACACACATTAATGTGATATCATGTCAGT
>NW_022633101.1:0-7363 GCF_010015895.1 Lontra canadensis
GACAGCTACATGTAGAAGTTGGGGGAAGTTGGAGGGGGAGATGAACCATGAGAGACAATGGAATCTGAAAAACAATCTGAGGGTTTTGAAGGGCCACGTGGTGGCAGGTTGGGTGAGCCTGGTGGTGAGAATTATGGAGGGCATGTATTCCGTGGAACACTGGGAGTGTACATAAACAATTAACACTGAAAAGAAATTTTAAAAAAAAGCTTGTGAAGGAAAAAAAATGAAGGAAACCATCATCAAAATGAGAATACAACTCACTGAATGGCAAAAAGTATTTGCAAGTGGCATATCTGACAAGAGGTTAATATCCAAAACATATAAAAACTCATACAAAACAAAGACAAAAAAGCCTAACAATCCAATTTTAAAAAGTGGGCAGAAAACTTGAATAATCCCATTTCCAAAGAAGACTTATGGCCATAGACATATGAAAATATGCTCAACATCCTTATTCCTCAGGGAAATGGAAGGCAGAAGCATGATGAGATAACACCTTAAACCTGTCAGAATGGCTAGTATCAGAAAGACAAGAAATAACCAGTGTTGGGGAAGACTTGGAGAAAAGGAAACCCTTGTGCAGAGTTGGTGGAAAAGTCAGCTGGTTCAGCCAATTTGGACAATGTTGTGGATATTCCTTAAAAAATTAAGAGTAGACCTACCATCCAGCTATTCTTCTCCTGGGCATTTATCCAAATAAATGAAAAGCACAAATTGAAAAAGATATATACACTCTTATGTTAATTGCAGCATTATTTACTATAGCCAACATTGGGAAACAACCTTAGTGTCCATCAGTAGGATGAATGGATAAAAAGGATGTGGGGGTACCTGGGTGGCTCAGTTGGTTGGGTGTCTGACTTGATTATGTCTCTAGTCATGATCTCAGGGTCATGGGATCAAACTCCATGTCAGGCTCAATGCTCAGGGTGGTCTGCTTGGGATTCTCTGTCTCCTCCCTCTACCCCTCCCTGTTCATCTGCACTCCCTTTCTCTCAAATAAATAAAATCTTAAAGAAAAGGATGTGGTATATATATATATAATATATTATATATATATATGATATATATATAATATATATATAATATTATAGATATATATGAAATATATATAATATATTATATATCTATATGAAAATTTGTCATTTATGACAACATGGATGGACTTTGAAGACATTATGCTATGTGAAATAAGACAGATGGAGAAAGACAATTATTATAGATTTTACTCATATTTAGAATTTAAAGACACAGGATAAATAAGCAAGATTAGTAATACAAAAAGAAACTCAGAGATACAGGGAATAATTGATGTTTACCAGAGAGGAAGGAGGTTGCAGAGTGGGTAAACTGGTAAAAGGGGTCGATTATATGGTGATGACTGGTAACTAGACTTTTGATGGGATCACACTGTAGTGTTTATAGATGTTGCTTATAATGTACACCTGAATCTTACATAATGTCATCAATTTCTTGGCATAGGAAGGCCTGGATCATGCTGTTAGCTGTCTTCCTAGAGAATGCGTAAGGCCTCACATAGTTAGCCCCACAAGAATGATGGTTGTCATGGTGTGTTTAGGGTGTAGGAACTGAGTCCCTGATCTGAGCTTCCTAGGGATTCCAGGACCTTAAGTCGATCAGCAGCAGAAAAGCCATTAGATTTGGTAGTTCCATAAAGACAAAAAAGTCCAACTAAGAGAATTTCAAGAAAAATTTAAAAGAGTTATTTTTCCATTCAAGAGTTTGTGGGCTAATTTCATACATAGTATGTTACTTTATTTAAAAAAAAAAAGAGATGGGGGGTGTGGGAGGTTGGGGGAACCAGGTGGTGGGTATTAGAGAGGGCACGGATTGCATGGAGCACTGGGTGTGGTACAAAAACAATGAATACTGTTATGCTGAAAATAAAGTAAAAAAAAAGATTAAAATATTTTTATTTATTTATTAGAGAGGTAGAGAGAGCACAAGTAGGCAGAGCAGTAGGCAGAGGGAGAGGGAGAAGTGGGCTCTCCCTTGACCAGGGAGCCTGATGTGGGGCTCTATCTCAGAACCCTGGGATCATGACCTGAGCCAAAGGCAGCCACTTAACCCACTGAGCCACACAGGTGCCCCAGGACCTTACTATTTATACACTACTTTATACTTCACACAGTTACATAACTTAGATTTGATTTTTTTCTGTTACCATATGAAGATGGCAGATGAGAAATTATATTGCAGATATTACAGTTAGAACCTTTGGGCACAAAGAGGTCTGCCACATTCTTCCCACTGTAGTAACAATTCATTTGAATCTCACAAAGTGTTATTTCTGGAACATACATGATTCTTTCTGACCAGAAACATGTCCTCTATTGGGTGGCCATGGTGCCCACATTCTCTACTTTTGGGGTTATACATTTAAAACTATCTTAAGTACCTGCTCAGTTTAAGGATTAAGTTACTACAGTTCTTATCAGGGGAAATACATAACTACTAAATTATCAGCAAGAGTGAAATAATTAATTCATTGCCCACCCACCCCTTTCTCCCTAGAAGTGAGAATAGTTGAAGTAGATCAAACTAAAATGGAACCTTCTCTAAAACATCTCTGTATCCCTAGAAACTGGCAGGGTAGAAGACTTTCATTTTCAAAAAAAACTCAAAACAAACAAACAAAAACCCCCTAGAAACAAACAAGCAAAAATGTTTGTGGGAGTGATGTTAAGTAGATATTTTTGAAGGATGTATTAATAATGCAGCATGTTGGAAAGAACTCCAAATCAGAACATGGAAATTACACCGAATATTAATAGAAGACATGCTTGTAAGTGCTTTATAAACATCATCCAATTTCATTCTCTATACGAAGACCTCTTCTATGAAGTTGCTACTACTATCAGCCCCATTTTATGATAATCCTGATGTGATAACCCTGAGGCTGGGAGAGGTTAATTTGCTCATGGTCACACAGTCATCAAGGGGAAGGGTCAGAATTTTACCCAGATTGGTTGGCATCAATGTCCCAGGTTGTGCCATGATAAGTCATGAATTAGTTTACTGTTTTCCTCATTGCCTTGATTTCCTTGCTTACCCATGGGAAATAATGCCGTGTCTGCCTCACAGGCTGCAGCGATGATCGGATCCAGTCAGATAGGTGAGAAAATGTACGGATATATATATCTAAAATGAAAGTGCTTTGATAACAGGGAAATGCTCACATTTCTAACTTATTTTAATTAAGGTATTTCACCAGTTAGTATTTTACCAGTGTCATCTTGAGAAAATCTTTTAGCTCCTCTGGCTTTAGTTTCCTCACCTGGTAATTAAAGGTATCAGACTGAATGTTTTCTAGCTTCTTCCCAGCTCTACTGACTCTTCAGTGTCTTACAGAAAAGTTATAGTCATATGGACATGATTGGACTATTGGGGAAGTGGGGACTGGATCCAACAAGGGACATGGCAAAATGGGACATGAAATTAGCAGGGATAAAAACTCCAAGACAACCATGACTCCAGAGAACAAGTACCTAGAGGGTTTTCTCCCTCTAATTGTCTTTTCCCCTATTATCTCTGCCCTTAACAATAACACATTTAAGAGGATCTCCAGTTGTCAGCATCTCTCTTACTCAGTGGACAGCCTATTTTGTGGCCAAAGGGTCCCATCTTGGAGAGTAATAGAATCCACCTGGAAAATTCCTTTGGAAAAGAAATAAAAAATTTCAGCCTTTGGCAAGAGCTCTGTCTTCTTGTGGAATCTGGGTCAAGGTGAGAGGGCAAGCTTTGGGGAGAACAGCAGATTCTGGGCTATTTTAATAGGCATGTGATTCTTCTAGGAGTAGCTGTAGTGGAGCAAAGTTTACCTTCTTTTTTTTTTTTCAGCATAACAGTATTCATTGTTTTTTGCACCACACCCAGTTTACATTCTTCCCCACTTCCTCACTCCCACACGTCTATTGTGGGCTCTTCCTGGGTCTTCTTTCTCCTTCTCAACTTCTCTGACCTTCATTGAAAAGAAGATTTAGATTAACCTCTAATCTAAAATTTCACAGATTATTCTGGGGTGAGGGATGAATGTTGAGTTCCAGGTCTGCAATTTTTTCAGGGTGTGATATTGTGCTCTGTCATCTTCTTTTTTTTTCTTTTTCACGTATAAAATGGGGGATAATAGGATTATTTAGAATCTAATGAGATAATGTTTATAAAAGCAACAAATTTTAGGGTGCCAGGGTGGCTCAGTCATTAAGCATTTGCCTTCATCTCAGGTCATGATCCCAAGGTCCTGGGATTGAGGCCCACTTCAGGCTCCCTGCTCAGTGGGAAGCCTACTTCTGCTTCTCCTACTTCCCCTGCTGTGTTCCCTCTTTCTCTGTGTGTCTCTCTGTCAAATAAATAAATAAATAAATAAATAAATAAATAAATAATCTTTTTAAGAATTAAAGCTAACAGTTTTAAAAGTTCATAATTGAGCACTGAGTTAAAAATAATAATTTACTGACATTCAGGGGAATTTCTTAAGATCCCATATTCTTGTCTAGATTTTCCAACTTTTTCCATCCCAAGGACTTTTTGAATTTTCTTTTGTGTAAGGAATTTGTTTTTATAATAATATTAATTAATTTTATTTCCATGTCAACATATAACGTTTTTGATAATTTCTGAGTAGCAAGAGGCAAGCAGCTCACAAATTAATGGTATAATAAAATACTCATGTACAAAGCCACTGGCCTTTTGAAATACTTCCAACAGCTCTCTGTGGTCATCTTTGGAGCCCCTGCCAGTCTGGAGGCACTGGTGTGGGTAACGCAGATATCAGAGATGCCTCACTTCAAGATTTTGTTGGTATGTCTCTTTTAATCATTTCTGTTACTTATATTGTTCTACTTCACTGCAACCTCTTGGCTTCCTAACTTATTTTTGTACTCTGCACACATTTACAAACTGGCCCTTTCCTCGGTAGGCAGAACTGGAAAGGTTTTGTTTAGCTAGATGCACATAATAAAATCTCTAATTAATATTCCACCCCCCCCAGGTAGACTTTTTTTTTTTTTTTAGTTTCATTTCAGTGTTACAAAATTCATTGTTTATGCACCACACCCAGTACTCCATGCAATGTGTGCCCTCCATAATACCCACCACTAGGCTCACTCAACCTCCCACCTCCCTCCCCTCCAAAATCCTCAGTTTGTTTCTCAGAGTCCACAATCTCTCATGGTCCACTTCTCCTTCCAATTTCCCCCAACTGCCTTCTCCTCTCCATCTCCTCATGTTCTCTGTGTTATTTCTTACACTCCACAAGTAAGTGAAACCATATGATAATTGACTCTCTCTGCTTGACTTATTTCACTCAGCATAATCTCTTCCAGTCCCATCCCTGTTGATACAAAGTTGGGTATTCATACTTTCTGATGAGACATAATACTCCATAGTGTATATGGACCACATCTTCCTTATCCATTCATCTGTCCTAGGGCATCTTGGTTCATTCCACAGTTTGGTGACTACGGCCATTGCTGCTATGAACATTGGGGTACAGATGGCCCTTCTTTTCACTACATCTGTATCCTTGGGGTAAATACCCAGTAGTGCAATGGCAGGGTCATAGGGAAGTTCTATTTTTAATTTCTTGAGGAATCTCCACACTGTTCTCCAAAGAGGCTGCACCAACTTGCATTCCCACCAACAGTGTAAGAGGGTTCCCCTTTCTCCACATCCTCTCCAACACTAGTTGTTTCCTGTCTTGCTATTTTTGGCCATTCTAACTGGTGTAAGGTGGTATCTCAATGTGATTTTGATTTGAATCTCCCTGATAGCTAGTGATGATGAACATTTTTTCATGTGTCTGTTAGCCATGTGTATGTCTTCATTGGAGAAATCTGTTCATGTCTTCTGCTCATTTTTTGACATGGTTATCTGTTTTGTGTGTGTTGAGTTTGAGGAGTTCTTCATAGATCCTGGATATTAGCCCTTTGTCTGTATTGTCATTTGTGAATATCTTCTCCCATTCTGTGGGTTGCCTCATGTTTTTTTGACTGTTTCCTCTGCTGTGCAGAAGCTTTGATCTTTTTTTTTTAAACTGGGAACTAATTCATTCTTTTTTTTAATCATTTTTTGAAATTTATTTTCAGCATAACAGTATTCATTGTTTTAGTACCACACCCAGTGCTCCATGCAATCCGTGCCCTCTCTAATACCTACCACCTGGTTCCCCCAACCTTCCACCCCCCCACCTCTTCAAACCCTTCAGATTGTTTTTCAGAGTCCATAGTCTCTCACTGTTCACCTCCCCTTCCAATTTCCCCCAACTGCCTTCTCCTAACTCCCCATGTCCTCCATGCTATTTGTTATGCTCCACAAATAAGTGAAACCATATGATAATTGACTCTCTCTGCTTGACTTATTTCACTCAGCATAATCTCTTCCAGTCCCATCCATGTTGCTACAAAAGTTGCCAAACTGTGGAAAGAACCAAGATGCCCTTCAACAGATGAATGGATAAGGAAGATGTGGTCCATATACACTATGGAGCATTATGCCTCCATCAGAAAAGAAGCTTTGATCTTGACGAAATCTCAAAAATCATTCTCGCTTTTTTTCCCCTTTCCTTTGGAGACATATCTTTGTGGGAGGCCACAGTAAGGCTTGAGATGAGGACCAAACCAGGCCCTGACTTGTGCCTCCTTAAAGGCTGAATAGCCGAACAAAAGGCTTAGGTCGATATCGTTGAGTAGCACTGAGAAAGGGTCTTTGCTATGTGTTGTGCGCTCACCTACATGACTTCCCACACGTTTGCTAGTCAGATAGAAATGATTTGGTTGGGGTCATAAGTTCGTGGCTGGTCCCTGCTACCCTAGTACAGCCCATAAATTACTTTCAGGTTTGCTGTATCAATACAGAACAATTGTACTGGCATTAGCCATTTGGCTTCACGAGGTCTGCTTATAGTTAACTGTGAAACTTATTATGGGAACTCGTGGTTGTTTAACTAGACACAGATGTATTGCTTCTCCTATTGTAATATCACTATATATATGGCATTAATGCTTTGAATAAACTTAGCACTGTTGAACATCCTTCTCAGTGCTCCTCCTGCCCCCATCTCTCTACTTCTCGAGTTCTTTTCTTTATCCTCTTACCCTCACGTTCCTGGTCGATTTGTCGCATCCGCCATGACATATCTTGAAAGAAGTTGCTGTGGGTGATATAAAAGAAGTTACTGCCTGTGTTCTCCTCTAGGATTCTGATGGATTCCTGATTCACATTGAGGTCTTTTATCGATTTCAAGTTTATATTTGTGAATGGTGTAAGAGAATGGTTGAATTTCATTCTACACATAGCTGTCCAATTTTCCCAGCACCACTTATTGAAGAGACTGTCTTTT
>NW_022633102.1:0-7351 GCF_010015895.1 Lontra canadensis
TCTGATCTTTATGATTTCTCTTCTCCTGCTGGGTTTAGGGTTTCTTTCTTGTTCTTTCTCCAGCTCCTTTAGGTGTAGGGTTAGGTTGTGTATGTGAGACCTTTCTTGTTTCTTGAGAAAGGCTTGTACCACTATATATTTTCCTCTCAGGACTGTCTTTGTTGTGTCCCACAGATTTTGAACCGTTGTGTTTTCATTATCATTTGTTTCCATGAATTTTTTCAATTCTTCTTTAATTTCCTGGTTGACCCATTCATTCTTTAGAAGGATGCTGTTTAGTCTCCATGTATTTGGGTTCTTTCCAAATTTCCTCTTGTGATTGAGTTCTAGCTTCATATGATCTTCCTGATATGAGGAAGTGGAGATGCAACATGGGTGGGTTAAGGGGGTAGGAGAAGAATAAATGAAAAAAGATGGGATTGGGAGGGAGACAAACCATAAGTGACTCTTAATCTCACAAAACAAACTGAGGGTTGCTGGGGGGACGGGGGTTGGGAGAAAGGGGGTAGGGTTATGGACATTGGGGAGGGTATGTGCTATGGTGAGTGCTGTGAAGTGTGTAAACCTGGTGATTCACAGACCTGTACCCCTGGGGATAAAAATATATTATATGTTTATAAAAAATAATTAAAAAATAAAGTTTAAAAACATTTTTAAAAAATTCTGAATATGGTGTTACTTGGACTATCTTGTAACACATAGCCTTAATCAGACACAACTCAGATACTGAAAACAGACCTAACAGGATTTAACTTAAACCCTGAGGTCGAGTACCAAACATATATGCATTAAGTCAGTTTATGTTGCTTGTCTTACCATCTGTTTTACAAATTGTTTTTTCTTCTGACCATTTCTGCCACTGAATGACACCTCTAGTGAGTGGCTTTCCTAATTGGAATTCTGACTGCATTCTTTTTTAAGTGAGATTATGATTTACTATCAGTAAAAACTCTGGGATCTGGAATTCAAACTCCGACCTAGTCCAAGGCATAGATTGTTGCATCTTCCTGGAGCTAACACTGAAAAGGTCAGTGTCCAGACTCCACTGACACCTTCAGTGGAGGTGAATGAGATCTTTTAAGATAGCATTTCCTTCCTCATCAATTATGTCTTTACTGATTATTAAAATCCCTTGTCACTATATTTAAATCATCCTATCTCTCTTGAGTTTTTCCCATTATCAAGATATTTTATAAGCAGAAATAGTAGATAACTAAGTGGCAGGGAAAGAAGAAAGAGGAACTCCAAAATGCCAAGAGGCATTGCATCTATGAAGCTGTGAGTGTTGAAAAGTAATTTTGGATGATTTTTCTCCATTGCACTTCTCTAGTAGGATTTTTAAATTAGTCTTTTGTTCCACCACGTCTTAAAGGCACTTAAGTTGTTTATCTGCCCCTAGACTCATATTTTTTTATCTATATTCCACACAACTGTCAAAATCTTCTTTCTAGTTAGCAAATCTGACCTGGTCACTTATCTTTTTGAATCCTTTGATAGCTTTTTTTTTTTTTTTTTTCAAGCAAATGCTCTTATTTTTTTGTTGATATGACAAATAGCCTCATTAATGAGTTTGCTCAAACTTATTTTTACTCATGACCTGCTACTGTCTTCCCACACTTTACTGTTTGGAAATTCCAAACTCTCACCAAATATTTAGTTATATATTTAGTGTGCTGCGTCCAGCTCCTGCAAGCTCCTACTGACTCACAAGTCACAAAACTGATGGTTAAATATTCAAAAATGTTGCCAACAATTATCAAACATTTTGGTAGCTTGAAATTAGCCATGGTGTGAGTATATACTCTGGAAATCAGAAAATGCCACAAATCAGGGCTCTTCCCTCTCAGATAGGCAGATGACCATCGCTGAAAGCAGCTCATGTACTTCAGATGTTAATATTGTAACGGCTGGTTGCATTTCCATGTCCTCCCTTCCACTTGGTGGAAGAGTGAAGAGTGAAGATAAAATGGATGGCAGAATCAGATCTGGAAAGCTTATCCTTTCTTAGTGTTTACAAAAATGCCTAGTCAGAGTTCTGAGATGGAGAAAATTAAAACTTTATACTATGAATAAAAGTAGCAGCCATAATAGCAATGATAATAAAAAATACTTTATGTTTGAAGATATATCTATTTTTTTAATGTGAGTTATTTTGTTGTTGGGTCAAAATTTAATTAAGTTTAACTACAATGTAGCCCTTTTTGAATATTTCTAAATAAAATAATTAATTTTCAATTTGTATCTCATACAATAAAATTTACACAATATAGTATTCAAAATGATACTTATACTTTATGCATTGTTGATTAAACCTATGTTGAGTGAGATTAAAACATGACTTAATTCTGTTTTTAAAAATATACTCATTGTTTCAAGTAGGACTCCCAGATCCCTATTGTAAGAAACATGTAATTTCCATTCAGAATATACTTATGTGATAACTTTTTATTGATCTCACCAAGCAGTTTTAGATTTGTCACTGTTTGATTTAGGCAATGGGTCTGCAATTCTTTTTAACACTCATGTTAGGTGCAAAGGTTTGAAGTAAGAGATTTGGGATAACTTCTCACCACTAGAATAAATTATTGATTTAAAGAAGTGTTTTTGGAGTAACAGCATATCTTTAATCTAGAAAGACTTCAATATTCTATGGGGCACCTGGGTGGCTCAGTGGGTTAAACCTCTGCCTTCGGCTCAGGTCATGATATCAGGGGTCCTGGGATCGAGTCCCACATTGGGCTCTCTGTTGGGCAGGAAGTCCGCTTCCCCCTCTCTCTCTGCCTGCCTCTCTGCCTACTTGTATTCTCTGTCTGTCAAATAAATAAATAAAATCTTTTTAAAAAAAATTCTAATATAGGGTACAGTCCAAAGACATCCTGAATTTTGGAGGTAGAGAAAAATTTAAATAACACACATTGATTGCTTAATTGAATTGGAAAAATAGTCTCAGTTTAATGTTGTATGTTTTAACCTCATGCTATACTTAACACAGCAATATTATGCCTCATTATTTCTTTATCTGGTAAACAGACCCAGGAAATTACAACATTTACGCTTTTAACTTTTACCCTTCTTGACAATGTAGGTAGTATGCAATACTTGTATTGGTCTATTAGCTTAATGGTACATGACAGATAGAAGGAAAGAAGGAAGTGATAACTAAGAGAAAAAAATTTAGATCTTTCAGTGTTTATTTTTTATGCTGAATATCATAAAATGTCTAGAGTTTATCCTTGAGGAGTCCAATAACTAACTTAATGTCCATGTGAATCCCCTAAATTGCAGAGATTTTTAATGTTTCTATGGAATATAAATACAATGTTACTGCTCTCAAAAATTATAATAACCATCCAAGGAAATTCCTGTCATCTAGTAATATATGACATGTTGTGAGTGAGGGTAGAAATACATCAAAACTTTACTGCACATTTGTCTGCAGATGTGGACAAGCATCCAGGAATTGACTACGGTATAGTATTTTGTCCCTCCAGGAAGAAAAATTTGTGAGAAAAAAGGACTTGACGGACACTGTAACAGTGCATCTTTGATCACCCAGATTTTATAGATGCTACTTCTTCCTAATATTTCCTTCTTTCTTAATTTCCTTTTGACCCTCCCCAAGTTTACCTGTTTGACTCACTTGGAATTGATTAATGCATTCATCTACAAAATATGTGTTAAGCAATTATTATGTACTAAGCATTCATCTAGGCACTAGGAATTCAGACAAAAAGCCTTGCCCTCAGGGAGCTTACATTCTAGTGGAGGAAATACATGATAAATAATTAAATGTGTGATAGAAGAGAGAATCATCATTTAAAATTTAGTTTCACTATCAACTTCTGTGGAAAGCCTTCCTTGATCACCTCAGCTTGTGTTCTGTCCCATTTCTAGATAGTTCCAGAGGATCCCATGCTTCCCTCCATTAAAGCTAAAGCTTTACATCATCATCATCTCTTTACATTTCTCTAAATGTAAATGTAAATGTAAATGATAGAAGACTCCAAGAAGGTAGGTAATATATTGTCTCCATCTTGTTTTCAAAATAACTAACCTAAGGGGAGGAGTCAAGATGGCGGAGAAGTAGCAGGCTGAGACTACTTCAGTTAGCAGGAGATCAGCTAGATAGCTTATCTAAAGATTGCAAACATCTACAAATCCAACGGGAGATCGAAGAGAAGAAGAACAGCAATTCTAGAAACAGAAAATCAACCACTTTCTGAAAGGTAGGACTGGCGGAGAAGTGAATCCAAAGCGACAGGAAGATAGACCGCGGGGGGAGGGGCCGGCTCCCGGCAAGCGGCGGAGCAACAGAGCACAAAATCAGGACTTTTAAAAGTCTGTTCCGCTGAGGGACATAGCTCCAGAGGCTTAACCGGGGTGAAGCCCACGCAGGGTCAGCGTGGCCTCAGGTCCCGCAGGGTCACAGAAGGATCGGGGGTGTCTGAGTGTCGCAGAGCTTACAGGTATTAGAACGGGGAAGCCGGCTACAGAGACAGAGCTGAGGAGTGAGCTCTAAGCTCGGGTTTACCTTGAACCGGTCGCAGGCTCAGTCAGGTCGGAGTGAGGACGGAGGCCAGGGTGACAGGAGTAATTGGGCGCTGTTCTCTGAGGCCGCACTGAGGAGTGGGGCCCCAGACTCTCAGATCCTCCGGGTTGGAGACTGGGAAGCCGCCATCTTCATTCCCATTCTCCGGAACTCTATGGAAAGCGCTCAGGGAACAAAAGCTCCCGAAAGCAAACCCGAGTGGATTACTCAGCCCGGCCCCTGGAAAGGGCGGTGCAACTCCGCCTGGGGCAAAGACACTTGAGAATCACTACAACAGGCCCCTTCCCCAGAAGATCAACAAGAAACCCAGCCGGGACCAAGTTCACCTACCAAGGAGTGCAGTTTCAATACCAAGGAGAGCAGCGGAATTCCAGAGGAGGAGAAAGCAAAGCACGGAACTCATGGCTTTCTCCCCATGATTCTTTAGCCTTGCAGTTAATTTAATTTTTTTTTCTTTTTCAATTTTTTTTCTCTTCTTCTGCTAATTTTTTTTAACTTTTACCCTTTTCTTTTTTAACGTTTTTTAACTAGTTTATCTAATATATATATGTTTTTTTCCTTTTTATATTTTTTCATTATTGGTTTTCTTTTTTTATTTGTTTCTTTTTTCTTTTTCCTTTTTTTTTTTTCTTTTCTTTCTGAACCTCTTCTTATCCCCTTTCCCCCCGCCTTAACAATTTGGGATCTCTTCTGATTTGGCTAAAGCATATTTTCCTGGTGTTGTTGCCACCCTTTTAGTATTTTACTTGTTCCTTCATATACTCTTATCTGGACAAAATGACAAGGCAGAAAAATTCACCACAAAAAAAAGATCAAGAGGCAGTACCAAAGGCCAGGGACCTAATCAATACAGACATTGGTAATATGTCAGATCTAGAGTTCAGAATGACGATTCTCAAGGTTCTAGCCGGGCTCGAAAAAGGCATGGAAGATATTAGAGAAACCCTCTCGGGAGATATAAAAGCCCTTTCTGGAGAAATAAAAGAACTAAAATCTAATCAAGTTGAAATCAAAAAAGCTATTAATGAGGTGCAATCAAAAATGGAGGCTCTCACTGCTAGGATAAATGAGGCAGAAGAAAGAATTAGCGATATAGAAGACCAAATGACAGAGAATAAAGAAGCTGAGCAAAAGAGGGACAAACAGCTACTGGACCACGAGGGCAGAATTCGAGAGACAAGTGACACCATAAGACGAAACAACATTAGAATAATTGGGATTCCAGAAGAAGAAGAAAGAGAGAGGGGAGCAGAAGGTATATTGGAGAGAATTATTGGAGAGAATTTCCCCAATATGGCAAAGGGAACAAGCATCAAAATCCAGGAGGTGCAGAGAACCCCCCTCAAAATCAATAAGAATAGGTCCACATCCCGTCACCTAATAGTCAAATTTACAAGTCTTAGTGACAAAGAGAAGATCCTGAAAGCAGCCCGGGAAAAGAAGTCTGTAACATAAAATGGTAAAAATATTAGATTGGCAGCAGACTTATCTACAGAGACCTGGCAGGCCAGAAAGAGCTGGCATGATATATTCAGAGTATTAAACAAGAAAAACATGCAGCCAAGAATACTATATCCAGCTAGGTTATCATTGAAAATAGAAGGAGCGATTAAAAGCTTCCAGGACAAACAAAAACTGAAAGAATTTGCAAACACCAAACCAGCTCTACAGGAAATATTGAAAGGGGTCCTCTAAGCAAAGAGAGAGCCTAAAAGTAGTAGATCAGAAAGGAACAGAAACAATATACAATAACAGTCACCTTACAGGCAATACAATGGCACTAAATTCATATATCTCAATAGTTACCCTGAATCTTAATGGGCTAAATGCCCCAATCAAAAGACACAGGGTATCAGAATGGATGAAAAAACAAAACCCATCTATATGTTGCCTACAAGAAACTCATTTTAAACCCGAAGACACCTTCAGTTTTAAAGTGAGGGGGTGGAAAAGAATTTACCATGCTAATGGACATCAGAAGAAAGCAGGAGGGCAATCCTTATATCAGAACAATTAGATTTTAAGCCAAAGACTATAATAAGAGATGAGGAAGGACACTATATCATACTCAAAGGATCTGTCCAACAAGAAGATCTAACAATTTTAAATATCTATGCCCCTAACGTGGGAGCAGCCAACTATATAAACCAATTACTAACAAAATCAAAGAAACACACCAACAATAATACAATAATAGTAGGGGACTTTAACACTCCCCTCACTGAAATGGACAGATCATCCAAGCCAAAGATCAACAAGGAAATAAAGGCCTTAAATGACACACTGGACCAGATGGATATCACAGATATATTCAGAACATTCCATCCCAAAGCAACAGAATACACATTCTTCTCTAGTGCACATGGAACATTCTCCAGAATAGATCACATCCTCGGTCCTAAATCAGGTCTCAACCGGTATCAAAAGATTGGGATCATTCCCTGCATATTTTCAGACCACAATGCTCTGAAGCAATAACTCAATCACAAGAGGAAATTTAGAAAGAACCCAAATACATGGAGACTAAACAACATCCTTCTAAAGAATGAATGGGTCAACCAGGAAATTAAAGAAGAATTGAAAAAATTCATGGAAACAAATGATAATGAAAATACAATGGTTCAAAATCTGTGGGACACAACAAAGGCAGTCCTGAGAGGAAAATATATAGCGGTACAAGCCTTTCTCAAGAAACAAGAAAGGTCTCAGGTACACAACCTAACCCTACACCTAAAGGAGCTGGAGAAAGAACAATAAAGAAACCCTAAACCCAGCAGGAGAAGAGAAATCATAAAGATCAGA
>NW_022633103.1:0-4496 GCF_010015895.1 Lontra canadensis
TAAGTCAGTAGGACTCAGTGGGATAAAACAAATGGCAGGAGGGGAGGAGTCAAGATGGCGGAGAAGTAGCAGCTGAGACTACTTCAGGTAGCGGGAGATCAGCTCGATAGCTTATCTAAAGATTGCAAACACCTACAAATCCAACGGGAGATCGAAGAGAAGAAGAACAGCAATTCTAGAAACAGAAAATCAACCACTTTCTGAAAGGTAGGACTGGCGGAGAAGTGAATCCAAAGCGACGGGAAGGTAGACTGGGGGGAAGGGGCCGGCTCCCGGCAAGCGGCGGAGCAATGGAGCACAAAAGCAGGAGTTTTAAAAGTCTGTTCCGCTGAGGGACATCGCTCCAGAGGCTTAACCGGGGTGAAGCCCACGCAGGTTCAGTGTGGCCTCAGGTCCCGCAGGGTCACAGAAGGATCGGGGGTGTCTGAGTGTCGCAGAGCTTGCAGGTATTAGAACGGGGAAGCCAGCTACAGAGACAGAGCTGAGGAGTGACTCTCAGCTCGGGGTTACCTTGAACCGGTCGCAGGCTCGGTCGGCTCGGAGCACGGCCGGAGGCAGGGTGACGGTTGTAATTGGGCGCTGTTCTCTGAGGGCGCACTGAGGAGTGGGGCCCCGGGCTCTCGGCTCCTCCGGGCTGGAGACTGGGAGGCCGCCATCTTCATTCCCGTCCTCCGGAACTCTACGGAAAGCGCTCAGGGAACAAAAGCTCCCGAAAGCAAACCCGAGTGAATTACTCAGCCCGGCCCCTGGTAAGGGCGGTGCAACTCCGCCTGGGGCAAAGACCCTTGAGAATCACTACAACAGGCCCCTCCCCCAGAAGATCAACAAGAAACCCAGCCAGGACCAAGTTCACTTACGAGGAGTGCAGCTTCAATACCAAGGAGAGCAGCGGAATTCCAGAGGAGGAGAAAGCAAAGCACGGAACTCATGGCTTTCTCCCCCATGATTCTTTAGCCTTGCAGTTAATTTAATTTTTTTTCTTTTTCAATTTTTTTTCTCTTCTTCTGCTAAATTTTTTTAACTTTTACCCTTTTCTTTTTTAACGTTTTTTAACTAGTTTATCTAATATATATATATATTTTTTTCCTTTTTATATTTTTTCATTATTGGTTTTCTTTTTCTATTTGTTTCTTTTTTCTTTTTTCTTTCTTTTTTTTTTCTTTCTGAACCTCTTTTTATCCCCTCCCCCCCCCTCACGATTTGGGATCTCTTCTGATTTGGCTAAAGCATATTTTCCTGGGGTTGTTGCCACCCTTTTAGTATTTTACTTGTTCCTTCATATACTCTTATCTGGACAAAATGACAAGGCGGAAAAATTCACCGCAAAAAAAAAGAACAAGAGGCAGTACCAAAGGCTAGGGACCTAATCAATACAGATATTGGTAATATGTCAGATCTAGAGTTCAGAATGGCGATTCTCAAGGTTCTAGCTGGGCTCGAAAAAGGCATGGAAGATATTAGAGAAACCCTCTCGGGAGATATAAAAGCCCTTTCTGGAGAAATAAAAGAACTAAAATCGAATCAAGTTGAAATCAAAAAAGCTATTAATGAGGTGCAATCAAAAATGGAGGCTCTCACTGCTAGGATAAATGAGGCAGAAGAAAGAATTAGCGATATAGAAGACCAAATGACAGAGAATAAAGAAGCTGAGCAAAAGAGGGACAAACAGCTACTGGACAACGAGGGCAGAATTCGAGAGATAAGTGACACCGTAAGACGAAACAACATTAGAATAATTGGGATTCCAGAAGAAGAAGAAAGAAAGAGAGGAGCAGAAGGTATATTGGAGAGAATTATTGGAGAGAATTTCCCCAATATGGCAAAGGGAACAAGCATCAAAATCCAGGAGGTTCAGAGAACCCCCCTCAAAATTAATAAGAATAGATCCACACCCCGTCACCCGATAGTCAAATTTACAAGTCTTAGTGACAAAGAGAAAATCCTGAAAGCAGCCCAGGAGAAGAAGTCTGTAACATACCATGGTAAAAATATTAGATTGGCAGCAGACTTATCCACAGAGACCTGGCAGGCCAGAAAGAGCTGGCATGATATATTCAGAGCACTAAACGAGAAAAACATGCAGCCAAGAATACTGTATCCAGCTAAGCTATCATTGAAAATAGAAGGAGAGATTAAAAGCTTCCAGGACAAACAAAAACTGAAAGAATTTGCAAACACCAAGCCAGCTCTACAGGAAATATTGAAAGAGGTCCTCTAAGCAAAGAGAGACCCTAAAAGTAGTAGATCAGAAAGGAACAGAAACAATATACAATAACAGTCACCTTACAGGCAATACAATGGCACTAAATTCATATCTCTCAATAGTTACCCTGAATGTGAATGGGCTAAATGCCCCAATCAAAAGACACAGGGTATCAGAATGGATAAAAAAACAAAACCCATCTATATGTTGCCCACAAGAAACTCATTTTAAACCCGAAGACACCTTCAGATTTAAAGTGAGGGGGTGGAAAAGAATTTACCATGCTAATGGACATCAGAAGAAAGCAGGAGTGCCAATCCTTAGATCAGATCAATTAGATTTTAAGCCAAAGACTATAATAAGAGATGAGGAAGGACACTATATCATACTCAAAGGATCTGTCCAACAAGAAGATCTAACAATTGTAAATATCTATGCCCCTAACGTGGGAGCAGCCAACTATATAAACCAATTAATAACAAAATCAAAGAAACACATCAACAATAATACAATAATAGTACGGGACTTTAACACTCCCCTCACTGAAATGGACAGATCATCCAAGCAAAAGTTCAACAAGGAAGGGGCGCCTGGGTGGCTCAGTGGGTTAAGCCGCTGCCTTCGGCTCAGGTCATGATCCCGGATCCTGGGATCGAGCCCCGCATCGGGCTCTCTGCTCAGCGGGGAGCCTGCTTCCTCCTCTCTCTCTGCCTGCCTCTCTGCCTACTTGTGATCTCTGTCAAATAAATAAATAAATAATCTTAAAAAAAATCATTAAAAAAAAAAGATCAACAAGGAAATAAAGGCTTTGAATGACACACTGGACCAGATGGATATCACAGATATATTCAGAACATTTCATCCCAAAGCAACAGAATACACATTCTTCTCTAGTGCACATGGAACATTCTCCAGAATAGATCACATCCTCGGTCCTAAATCAGGTCTCAACCGGTATCAAAAGATTGGGATCATTCCCTGCATATTTTCAGACCACAATGCTCTGAAGCTAGAACTCAATCACAAGAGGAAATTTGGAAAGAACCCAAATACATGGAGACTAAACAGCATCCTTCTAAAGAATGAATGGGTCAACCAGGAAATTAAAGAAGAATTGAAAAAAATTCATGGAAACAAATGATAATGAAAATACAACGGTTCAAAATCTGTGGGACACAACAAAGGCAGTCCTGAGAGGAAAATATATAGTGGTACAAGCCTTTCTCAAGAAACAAGAAAGGTCTCAGGTACACAACCTAACTCTACACCTAAAGGAGCTGGAGAAAGAACAAGAAAGAAACCCTAAACCCAGCAGGAGAAGAGAAATCATAAAGATCAGAGCAGAAATCAATGAAATAGAAACCAAAAAAACAATAGAACAGATCAATGAAACTAGGAGCTGGTTCTTTGAAAGAATTAGTAAGATTGATAAAGCCCTGGCCAGGCTTATCAAAAAGAAAAGAGAAAGGACCCAAATAAATAAAATCACGAATGAAAGAGGAGAGATCACAACCAACACCAAAGAAATACAGACAATCATAAGAACATATTATGAGCAACTCTATGCCAACAAATTTGACAATCTGGAAGAAATGGATGCATTCCTAGAGACATATAAACTACCACAACTCAACCAGGAAGAAATAGAAAGCCTGAACAGACCCATAACCAGTAAGGAGATTGAAACAGTCATCAAAAATCTCCAAACAAACAAAAGCCCAGGACCAGATGGCTTCCCGGGGGAATTCTACCAAACATTTAAAGAAGAACTAATTCCCATTCTCCTGAAACTGTTCCAAAAAATAGAAATGGAAGGAAAACTTCCAAACTCATTTTATGAGGCCAGCATCACCTTGATCCCAAAACCAGTCAAGGATCCCATCAAAAAAGAGAACTACAGACCAATATCCTTGATGAACACAGATGCAAAAATTCTCACCAAAATACTAGCCAATAGGATTCAACAGTACATTAAAAGGATTATTCACCACGACCAAGTGGGATTTATTCCAGGGCTGCAAGGTTGGTTCAACATCCGCAAATCAATCAATGTGATACAACACATTAATAAAAGAAAGAACAAGAACCATATGATACTCTCCATAGATGCTGAAAAAGCATTTGACAAAGTACAGCATCCCTTCCTGATCAAAACTCTTCAAAGTGTAGGGATAGAGGGCACATACCTCAATATTATCAAAGCCATCTATGAAAAACCCACCGCAAATATCATTCTCAATGGAGAAAAACTGAAAGCTTTTCCGCTAAGGTCAGGAACACGGCAGGGATGTCC
>NW_022633103.1:4596-7331 GCF_010015895.1 Lontra canadensis
CTCATTTTATGAGGCCAGAATCACCTTGATCCCAAAACCAGACAAGGATCCCATCAAAAAAGAGAACTACAGACCAATATCCTTGATGAACACAGATGCAAAAATTCTCACCAAAATACTAGCCAATAGGATTCAACAGTACATTAAAAGGATTATTCACCACGACCAAGTGGGATTTATTCCAGGGCTGCAAGGTTGGTTCAACATCTGCAAATCAATCAATGTGATACAACACATTAATAAAAGAAAGAACAAGAACCATATGATACTCTCCATAGATGCTGAAAAAGCATTTGACAAAGTACAGCATCCCTTCCTGATCAAAACTCTTCAAAGTGTAGGGATAGAGGGCACATACCTCAATATTATCAAAGCCATCTATGAAAAACCCACTGCAAATATCATTCTCAATGGAGAAAAACTGAAAGCCTTTCCGCTAAGGTCAGGAACACGGCAGGGATGTCCGTTATCACCACTGCTATTCAACATAGTACTAGAAGTCCTAGCCTCAGCAATCAGACAGCAAAAAGAAATTAAAGGCATCCAAATCGGCAAAGAAGAAGTCAATCTATCACTCTTCGCAGATGATATGATACTATATGTGGAAAACCCAAAAGACTCCACTCCAAAACTGCTAGAACTTGTACAGGAATTCAGTAAAGTGTCAGGATATAAAATCAATGCACAGAAATCAGTCGCATTTCTCTACACCAACAACAAGACAGAAGAAAGAGAAATTAAGGAGTCAATCCCATTTACAATTGCACCCAAAACTATAAGATACCTAGGAATAAACCTAACCAAAGAGACTAAGAATCTATACACAGAAAACTATAAAGTACTCATGAAAGAAATTGAGGAAGACACAAAGAAATGGAAAAATGTTCCATGCTCCTGGATTGGAAGAATAAATATTGTGAAAATGTCTATGCTACCTAAAGCAATCTACACATTTAATGCAATTCCTATCAAAGTACCATCCATTTTTTTCAAAGAAATGGAACAAATAATCCTAAAATTTATATGGAACCAGAAAAGACCTCGAATAGCCAAAGGAATATTGAAAAAGAAAGCCAAAGTTGGTGGCATCACAATTCCGGACTTCAAGCTCTATTACAAAGCTGTCATCATCAAGACAGCATGGTACTGGCACAAAAACAGACACATAAATCAATGGAACAGAATAGAGAGCCCAGAAATAGACCCTCAACTCTATGGTCAACTAATCTTCGACAAAGCAGGAAAGACTGTCCAATGGAAAAAAGACAGCCTCTTCAATAAATGGTGTTGGGAAAATTGGACAGCCACATGCAGAAAAATGAAATTGGATCATTTCCTTACACCACACATGAAAATAGACTCAAAATGGATGAAGGACCTCAATGTGAGAAAGGAATCCATCAAAATCCTTGAGGAGAACACAGGCAGCAACCTCTTCGACTCAGCCGCAGCAACATCTTCCTAGGAACATCGCCAAAGGCAAGGGAAGCAAGGGCAAAAATGAACTATTGGGATTTTATCAAGATCAAAAGCTTTTGCACAGCAAAGGAAACAGTTAACAAAACCAAAAGACAACTGACAGAATGGGAGAAGATATTTGCAAACGACATATCAGATAAAGGGCTAGTGTCCAGAATCTATAAAGAACTTAGCAAACTCAACACCCAAAGAACAAATAATCCAATCAAGAAATGGGCAGAAGACATGATCAGACATTTCTGCAAAGAAGACATCCAGATGGCCAACAGACACATGAAAAAGTGCTCCATATCACTCGGCAGCAGGGAAATACAAATCAAAACCACAATGAGATACCACCTCACACCAGTCAGAATGGCTAAAATGAACAAGTCAGGAAATGACAGATGCTGGCAAGGATGCGGAGAAAGGGGAACCCTCCTACACTGTTGGTGGGAATGCAAGCTGGTGCAACCACTCTGGAAAACAGCATGGAGGTTCCTCAAAATGTTGAAAATAGAACTACCCTATGACCCAGCAATTGCACTGCTGGGTATTTACCCTAAAGATACAAACATAGTGATCCGAAGGGGCACGTGCACCCGAATATTTATAGCAGCAATGTCTACAATAGCCAAACTATCGAAAGAACCTAGATGTCCATCAACAGATGAATGGATAAAGAAGATGTGGTATATATACACAATGGAATACTATGCAGCCATCAAAAGAAATGAAATCTTGCCATTTGTGACGACGTGGATGAAACTAGAGGGTATCATGCTTAGCGAAATAAGTCAATCGGAGAAAGACAACTATCATATGATCTCCCTGATATGAGGGAGAGGAGATGCAACATGGGGGGTTAAGGGGGTAGGAGAAGAGTAAATGAAGCAAGATGGGATTGGGAGGGAGATAAACCATAGTGACTCTTAATCTCACAAAACAAACTGAGGGTTGCTGGGGAGAGGGGGGTTGGGAGAGGGAGGGTGGTGTTATGGACATTGGGAAGGGTATGTGCTATGGTGAGTGCTGTGAAGTGTGTAAACCTGGCGATTCACAGACCTGTACCCCCGGGGAAAAAATATATTATATGTTTATAAAAAATAAAATTAATTAAAAAAATAGATTATAAAAAAAAAACAAAAAAACAAAAAAACAAATGGCAGGAGACAGTCCGGAGAGAATGTGGAAAAGCCCAGGGAGGGGAGGGCTTGGGCACGTTCCAGGGGCAAAGGGATTTCAGGCAGAGTCTTAGGGAGAACAGAGGGAGTGTG
>NW_022633104.1:0-7326 GCF_010015895.1 Lontra canadensis
AGGAGGAGGAGGAGGAGGAGGAGGAGGAGGAGGAGGAGGAGGAGGAGAAGGGGAAGTAGAAGGAGGAGGAGGAGGAGGAGGAGGAGAAGGAGAAAATGAGAGAGAGAGAGAGAGAGAGAGAGAATGAGAAGAGAAGAGGGAGAGAAATCAAATAAAATGTAAAACAGAACAAACAATAAACTAGGTCCTGGTTGTATTTTATTTTAATTTTTCCCCTATCCTACCTGTTTTTTAAAATTTCTTTTTTAAAAATTTCTTTTCAGTGCCCCAGAATTCATTGTTTATGCACCACACCCAGTACTCCATGCAATATGTGCCCTCCTTAATACCCACCACCAGGCTCACCCAGCCCCCTTGCCAAAAAAAACCTAGTTTGTTTTTCAGAGTCCACAGTCTCTCATGGTTCATCTCCCCCTCCGATTTCTTCCAACTCCCTTCTCTTCCCCATCTCCCCATGTCCTCCATGTTATTCCTTATGCTTCACAAATAAGTGATACCATATGATAATTGATTCTCTCTGCTTGACTTATTTCACTCAGCATAATCTCTTCCAGTCCTGTCCACATTGATACAAAAGTTGGGTGTTCATCCTTTCTGATGGAGGCATAATACTCCATAGTATATATAGACCATATCTTTCTTATCCATTCGTCCGATGAAGGACATCTTGGTTCTTTCCAGTTTGGTGACTGTGGCCATTGCTGCTATGAACATTGGGGTACAGATGGACCCTCTTTTCACTACATCTGTATCTTTGGGGTAAATACCCAATAGTGAATTGCAGGGTCACAGGGAAGCTCTATTTTTAAGTCCTTTTTAAAAAAATTATTTTTAGAATTTTTTCAGTGTTCCAGAATTCATTGTTTATGCACCACACCCAGTGTTCCACACAATATGTGCCCTCCATAATACCTACAACCAGGCTCACCCAACCTCCCACCCCCCTCCCCCTCCAAAACCCTCAGTTTGTTTCTCAGAGTCCACAGTCTCTCATTTTTCTTTCCTTTTTTTTTTTAAAGATTTTATTTATTCATTTGGCAGAAAGAGATCACAAGTAGGCAGAGAAGCAGCCAGAGAGAGGAGGAAGCAGGCTCCCTGCTGAGCAGAGAGCCCAATGTGAGGCTTGATCCCAGGACCCTGGGATCACGACCTGAGCCGAAGGCAGAGGCTTTAACCCACTGAGCCACCCAAGCACCCTCATTTTTAATTTCTTAAGGAACCTCCGCACTGTTTTCCAAAGGGGCTGGGCTCAGTGTAAGTGGCTCCAGAGCTGGTGCGGGGGGAGTACCCCATCTATAGCCCTGAAGCTGAAAGTTGGCACCCCCCACTCTTCAGTGTACTTTTACAGAAAAGCAGCCAATCACTCTTATCTCTCCGGTTTCTGTCCACACTCTGTACACTCACCCTGTGACTGAGTGTTTTATATCAGACTCATGACCCCACTTTGAGTCTCCAAACTTCATGGACTACTGCAGAGTGGACCAGAGCTGCTCTTCCAAGGGGATGGAGGGGGTTCCGCCCAAGTTCTGCCTCTTGCTGGGCCCCTGCTCAGAGAGTGGTCACTCACTGTGACCGCTGACTATGCAGTGGTTCCCAGTTTATGGCAACACCAAGCAGAAAGCTGGCGCCTGGGCTCACTCTTGGCAGCCAACTTCCCTGGTCCAATGCCTGGGAGCTCTGCTGCACTCAGGCACTCCTATTCTTTTTGTGACCTGGTTATGTTGGCTTTCATAAATCACTTCCACAAAGTGCTATCTCAGGGTCTACTTCTAGGAAGTCGCCCAAGGTAGTCAGCAATGGCTGGCTACATGTATTCAGGCTGAGGAGCTGCTACAATTCAAGCAAACGAGAGCACCTGTGGGGAGCATGTATAATGGGGAAGCCTTGGGGCTGTCACTGCAGAAGAAGCAGCACCAGCTCACCAAGGACCAAGACAGACTCAGCACTTCCAAGGACTTCCACACAATTCCATCCTCCTGGAAGTTCCATTTAAAGGGATGACTCTGAGAAACAAACTGAGGTTTTTGGAGGGGGGATGAGTGAGAGGTTGGGTGAGCCTGGTGGTGGGTGTTATGGAAGGCATGTATTGCATGGAGCACTGGGTGTGGTGCACAAACAATGAATTCTGGAACACTGAAAAGAAATAAAAAAAATAAAAATTAAAAAAAAAATAAAGGGATGCCTGTGACTTTTAAGTCTTATTTTCAGAAATATCCCCTCACAATCTTCACCCTCCATGCCACTGGAAGTTTCCCTCCCTGTCCACTGGAGCCTCCTGGGGACAGGTCTTCCTGGAGAGGACTGCATGCCGACATGCTTGGACATGTAGTTCGGGCTTTGGAAACTGCACTTAGCTTCTTGACTTTTTAGTTACAGGCAAAACTTGTCATAGCAGCCCTAAAACCCAAACAAACTTTTGGCCAATTCTAAACGCCTCAAAAACACATATACAAGGTAAAGTCCTGTACTGTGGTTCTCCAGAAGGACATGGGTACATTGTTCACTCAGGAAATGATTACTGTGCTGTGCTCAGCTTGAACAAAGCAGATGGAAACTTTGAGGACGCAAAGTCCACATTCAAGAATGTGAGGCATTCATGCATTCAACTGACATCAGATGACTGCCACATGCATGTTACTGTTCTAGAGGCTGGGAGTAGAACACGGGATGGAACAGACAAAAGTCCATGAACTCATGTGGCTTGTGTTCTAGTAAAATATACCTGGGTAAATAAACAATAAGATTTCAAAAAATAAACAGAGTAATATAGTGTGAATAGCTGAACTTTCAGATAAGGGAACACACTGAGACTCTGTGGGTGACATTTCATCTGAGGCCTGAGTAAGACCAAGGTTCAAGCAAGGCAAAGGGGCAGGACAGTGGGCAGGCTGCCCATTGGCTTTTCCTGCTCCCCGGAGCTCTGAGAGTACCTGCTCTTAGGACTTTGGACAGCTTAGTTGAAGTGGCATGTGGAACATTGCAGCGACTATAGGGAAATCACATTATGTACAAATCTATTGCTTTCTTGCAGTTTTCCACTTAAAGTAGATTCTATCAGTCCTATTTTAAGATTCGCTGGTTAGCACCCTAAAATTCCATATTAGCCATTTCCTTTATTTATTAGATATAGGAAAATACTTTCTTGAGGGCCATGTTGACATCTCTGTTCCACAGAGAGTAGATGAGGGGGTTCAAGGTGAGGCTGAATGTCTTGTCCAGCACAGGGACCACTTTGCCATTTTCCATGGAGGAGTTGAAGGCTGGCAGATGTATGTGTAGATGATGGTGGA
This sequence comes from Lontra canadensis, assembly GCF_010015895.1. NCBI lineage: Eukaryota > Metazoa > Chordata > Mammalia > Carnivora > Mustelidae > Lontra > Lontra canadensis. The sequence continues at coordinate 3,291 of NW_022633104.1, forward strand.
GTGGTACCAGGTGGCCACCAGGAGGTGAGAGGAGCAGGTGGAGAAATGCCCACCACTTGCCCACACCTGGCAGATGCCTGGGTTGCTGGTGATGATGCAGCTGTAGAGCACCAGGGTGAACAGGAAGTTGACTACTCCAGAATAAATGTCCGCAGTGATGATCATAATGTTGTTCAGGGTCATTGGTCTACCAGAGAGCAGCAGCAGCTTGGGAATTTCATGTAGAAAATGATGGATCTGACAGGGACCATGGAATGTTAACCTGGTCATCATGCCTGTGTGCATAGATGTGCTGACTGCAGTGACCACCCACATGCTGCCTGAGAGCAGGGCACAGATGGGCCAGCTCCTCAGCATGCTGTAGTGCATTGGGTGGTAGATGGCCACATGGCAGTCACAGGCCACAGCCAGGAGCAGCAGTGGCTTGGCTCCCAGGAGCCGTATCAGGAAGAAGAGCATGCAGTCAACCTGGTTGACTACCAGGTTCTCCAGCAATTTGGGGAGAATAGTGAATGTGTGGGTGGTGTCTACAAGGGCCAGGTTGGTGAAAAAGAGGTTCACTGGGGCCTGGAGGCCCAGATGCAGGCTGATGGCCATGACAATGAAGGCGTTTCCTGTGAAAGCCCCAAGGTAGAGGAGGAAGGAAGCAGCCAAGAAGGGACACTGCAGCCCAGGTCCCCTGAGAAATGTTGCAGGACAAACCCCTCCACAGCTGTGGGGTTTTTTGTAGCCATTCAGTAGGTGGGGTCCTCTGGCCCTTGGATTCAGCCCTGCCTGCAAAGGGAAGCACAGGGTGGGCTGGGTAGCCTCTGTGGGAATGCTTGCTCCCCGAAATGCTTCACAAAGCACATAATGAAGATGCCAACGAAGGTCCCCAGGCTCAGGGAGACAGAATTAACTCTCCTCCTGGACTCCCTGCCAGTCCTTCCTAGCCCTGCAGACACCCCTCCCCATGAGAGCCTGCTTTTGACTGGGCCGGCATCACACCACACATTACAGAGAAAGCTCAACATGAGACTTTCCTCACTTTGACTTTGAACATCTACATGATCCAGGGACAAGAGGCTCACTGTTGCACGTGTTGCATGTGTGCCTGGCACTGTGGTGGTGGGGCACATCTCCATCAGTAAGCCAGGCACTGGACTCCAGATTCCCAGAAGGAGAACCCAGCCAGCTGGGGCCTTAAGGTCAGGATGGGATTTTCAGCTAGGGGGCCTTTGAGCTGGGGATTCAGGGGGAGCACGGGGTCTTGGAGGGGAGAGTGGCTTGGGCCCCAGCCTGGTCAGGGTTTGGCTGCTTTGGAAAGGTCACTCTCAGCTGTCAGAATCAGCTGTGGACTGACTGGACCCAGCACTTATTTGAAGATATAGCTGCCAAACCCTGCCTGGGCCAGTCTAGGCTGCACCTTTGGGTTGAGATGGGGCGAATGTAGGTCACCCAGGTTCCTGGTTCTAACCCCAGCTCCTGCTCCTGGGATGGACAAGAAGCTTGTCCCTTCTCTGGGCCAGGGGCTGGGATACAGGAAGAAAGGCACAGACCCAGTTCAGTGCAGCCAACACCACCTTGGCCAACACACCCACCTAGCTCCCAGCCTGTGTACCAGCAGCCCTCAACCCTTCTGGGGGCACCCAGTCTCCCTGGGCAGGACAGGGCCTAGCTCATTTGAGGAGAGAATCTTCCTCATGCCCATGGAACAATCAGATGGTGCATGAGGAAAACAAGGCCAGACTGACCTTCTTCCCTGGGGACAACCCCCTGCAGTCCCGGGGGCGTCAGGTGGGAGCATGGCCTGCCCTCTGTTCACACGGATTGTGGGCTACAGGCACAAGTATTAACATGGCATGTCTCAGAAACAGAGAAAGTTTGTCTTTTCCCAGGTGGAATCTGAACGAAGACATGCCAATTTACAGAAATATGTCACCAGCTGCAATCAGTTATGATGGAACTCCAATGCTGTAGAGCTCTGGGCTTCCTGAGAGCCCCACCTGCTGCATATCTAACCATCTCCCCTCTCAGCTCCTTCCCCTGCAGGGCTGAGGTGCCATTGAGTCAGCAGGATAGGGCTTCCCACCTGCTGGTCACTGCTGGCCCTGTCCTTGCCAGATGCCACACACACCCCTTCTCAGCAGTCACCCAGAACCAGCGTATGCAAGCAGTAATTCCTATGGCCTCTTCTGGTTGCAACATCTGAGCTGTCTGATCTCCCCTCTGGCATTCCAGATAGCCAGATAGGCATACCTATCTGCCTGCGTGGCTGGCTGCCCACCTAGATTCACAAAACCCCAGCTGCAGGCTCACTGTGTCTTTCTCTTAAAGATCCTGACCTACTTAGAAATCAAACCACACTGCTGGGTTTCTCCCTCCTCCTGATGTGGTACACAGATAGGTCACAGATGCACTGGAGGTCTCTGAGACTTTGCAATTTCAAACTGAAGCAGTGAAAGCCATAAGGCGATTTTCTGTCATTTTTCCACAATAAAATAGGTCAGAGCCAAACCAAATCTGCCTTTTGAGAAACATCAAAAGGAAAATTTTATTTATTGTTTTTTATTAACATATAATGTATTTTTTTTCAGGGATACAAGTCTGTGAATTATCAGTCTTGCACAATTCACAGCACTCACCATAGTGCATACCCTCCCCAATGTCCATCACCCAACCACCCTATCCCTCCCACCCTCCACCACTCCAACAACCCTCAATTTGTTTCCTGAGATTAAGAGTCTCTACTGGGACAAGATGGGGCTTCCTCCCCAGTCACATCTTGTTTCATTTTTCCCTCCCTTCTCCCCATGACATCCTGCCCTGCCTCTCAAATTCCTCATATCAGAGAGATCATATGATAATGGTCTTTCTCTGATTGATTTATTTCACTTAACGTAATACCTTCTAGTTCCATCCGCGTCATTGCAAATGGAAAGATTTCGGGTTTTTTGATGGCTGCATAGTATTCCATTGCATATATATACCACATCTTCTTTATCCACTCATCTGTTGGTGAACATCTAGGTTCTTTCCATAGTTTGGCTATTGTGGACATTGCTGCTATGAATATTTGGGTGTATGTGCCCCTTTGGATTTCTACATTTGTATCTTTAGGGTAAATACCCAGTAGTGCAATTGCTGGGTCATAGGGTAGCTCTATTTTCAACTTTTTGAGGACCCTCCATACTGTTTTCCAGAGTGGTTGCACCAGCTTGCATTCCCACCAACAGTGTAGGAGGGTTCCCCTTTCTCTGCATCCTTGCCAACACCTGTGGTTTCCTGACTGGTTAATTTTAGCCATTCTGACTGGCGTGAGGTGGTATCTCATTGTGTTTTTGATTTGTATTTCCCTGATGCTGAGTAATGTGAAGCACTTTTTCATTTGTCTGTTGGATATTTTGATGTCCTCACTGCAAAAATGTCTGTTTGTGTCTTCTGCCCATTTCTTTTTTTAAATTTCTTTTTTTAAATTTCTTTTCAGCATAATAAAATTCATTGTTTTTGCACCACACCCAGTGCTCCATGCAATACGTGCCCTCCTTAATACCCACCAACTGGCTCCTCCAACCTCCCACCCCCTGCCCCTTCAAAGCCCTCAGATTGTTTTTCAGAGTCCATAGTCTCTCATGGTTTCACCTCCCCTTCCAACTTCCCTCAACTCCCTTCTCTCCATCTCCCTATGTCCTCTATGTTATTTGTTATGCTTCACAAATAAGTGAAACCATATGATAATTGACTCTCTCCGCTTGACTTATTTCACTCAGCATCATCTCTTCCAGTCCCATCCATGTTGCTACAAAAGTTGGGTATTCATCCTTTCTGATGGAGGCATAATACTCCATAGTGTATATGGACCACATCTTCCTTATCCATTCGTCCGTTGAAGGGCATCTTGGTTCTTTCCACAGTTTGGCGACTGTGGCCATTGCTGCTATAAACACTGGGGTACAGATGGCCCTTCTTTTCACTCCATCTGTATCTTTGGGGTAAATACCTAGTAGTGCAATTGCAGGGTCATAGGGAAGCTCTATTTTTAATTTCTTGAGGAATC
>NW_022633105.1:0-4745 GCF_010015895.1 Lontra canadensis
TGGACAGAAGATGCCCGTGGCTTGGCCGCCAGCTCAGGTTTTAACTCTTCTGCCTTAGAAAGGCCTTCTGGTGCCAGGGCGGGACAAAATAAATGCTGGGGGTAGCGGCTCTGGGAAGAACTGCATCCCCTCAAAATGCTTATGATCGAGTCCGGGATTATATTTGGAGATAGGGTCCTTGAAGAGGTGATGAATGTACGATGAGGTCATAGAGGTGGGCTTTGGTCCAGTAGGAATGGCGTCCTTACAAGAAGAAATGGGGACGCAGGTGTGCCCAGACGGAAGCCCGGGTAAGACAGGAGAGGCCAACCATCCACAAGCCAAAGAAAGGAGCCTTAGAAGAAACGGACCCCGAGCACCCCGTGATCCTGGGCTTGTAGCTTCAGGACCGAGAGACAATAAATCTCCGTTGTTTAAGCCGCCGGTCTGGGGCGTTTGTTAGAGCAGCCCTGGCGGACTGACCCGGAGGCAAGTAGCGGTTTCCGGGATGGCTTCAGGGATCCCGATCTGGAACATCACTATTTCCTTCTTTCTCCTCGTGGCTTATTTTATGAATCTCGCAGAAAACTAGAAGTTACTGAGACGGACAGAATGGAAAATGTGCAAAGTAATGCACTAAGGATAATGAAATCAGAATCAGAATAACGAAAACTCTAGTTTTCATACCCCTTTACCCAGTCCTCACTACCGTCTCTTACATCAAGCCTGATGGCCTCCCGTGACGCAAGCTCAGGAGCTCCTGAGGACACTTTTGCGTACTTGGCGACCCGTGGCTGGCAGAGCCTTGATCCACTGCAACCTTGACTGACAACGGAAGAGGGTGTTCCCGCTAGAGAGATGGGTCCTGGCTGCGTGCACACAGGACTGACAGGCAGCGGGACGGGTCCAGTCCCCCTCGGCCAGCAGGCAGTGGGCGAGAAAGCCAGAGGGCCGGAGAGGCAGGGGGTGTGGGCAGGCAGAGAGGGCTGTGGCATCTCCTGTCCCTTCCCCGGAGGACAGGGCCGGGCGGGAACGGGTGCCAGCGCATAGGCACGTGCGGCCTGGAGGGGTGCCGACAGCTGGGCCCCTTCCGATGAGTTGCTGCCCGCGCCCCACGAGCGATTATGTGCTCTGAGTGACACTTTTGCTCGGGCCCGTCTGCCTCAAGGCAGGCCTCGAACTGCTCAGAGCCTGGCGCTGTCTGTAGATGAGACACCGGCATGTCATTCCCTCGCCATGCACGCCGGGGGCCCCGTCCCTGAGGCTGTGCCGGGGAGCAGACACGGGGCCTGCCTCGTGGCTGGAGAAGTCCGAAGGGGGAAGGCTGACCCAGGCTCCAGGGACGGGGCGAGAGGACGGCTCTGCGAGCGGCCTGCCCCCCGCTGTATCCCGGGGAGCCAGCGGAGGCTGCTGGAGGGAGCTGGGAGGACTCCCTGCCTGCGGGGCCAGGAGAGCAGGGCGGTGAGGCTGGACGGGCCGCCGGAGGCCCAGCACCGGGTGGGCTGGAGGACGTTGGCCAGAGCGCAGCGGGGCCCCCGAGGCCCCCTGAGTGGGGAACCTGACGGCGCCCACCACAGCAGAGGAGAGGATCCCGGCGGCGGAGCAGCCTGGGGCATCCACAGAGGGCCCTGGCGAAGGGACAAGAGCCCTGCTGTTCCCTTCGGTAGATGCCCCCAGCCCTCTCCGTCCTCCTTTCTGTCCCTACAGGAGCCAGAATGACGTGGGTGGGGGACAGATGGGGAGACGCGTGGGGCTGGGGGGGGGGCGTGGGGACAGGAGGGCAGTGGGGCTGCGGGAGGGAGAGCGGCTGTGTCCGAGGCAGGAAGATGGTTTGGATCCGAGTTCGGATGCGACGGGCCGGAGCTCTTTCATAAGCAGAAGTGACGGGAAAGCTGCGTGGTTCGCCCGAGACGCTGTCAAGGACCGACGGAGAAAGAGCTGACAGAGCAGCCGGAGGCAAGCGTGTGAGGACAGAGCCTCTCTGTGCGCTGCGGTCCTCCGAGGCAGCCCGTGCGCCGGCGTGGCTGCGGCTGTCCCCACAGAACGGGGGACTTTGTGTCGCAGCCGCCTGCGGGCTCGGCCCTGACACCGAGACGGTGGGTCAAGCCAGGTCTCCCTGGGTGCAGCGCCCGCAGAGGAAGCGGGGCCTGGGAGACGTGATGGGACGGCGGAGGAACGGGACTAAAGCTTTCTTTTTTTTTTTTTTTAATTTTTTTTTTAAATTTATTTGACATGACAGATCACAAGTAGGCAGAGAGGCAGGCAGAGAGAGACAGGAGAAGGAGGCAGGCTCCCTGCTGAGCAGAGAGCCCGATGTGGAACTCGATCCCACGACCCTGAGATCATGACCCGAGCAGAGGCTTCAACCACTGAGCCACCCAGGCGCCCCGGGACTAAAGCTTTCAAAGTCCTTACTGACATCCTGGTATCAAGTGGTTTGCTTCCTACTTCCTGGATGTTCCTTATTGTTTGTATTTAAGACTAATTTATCTATTTCAGAGAGCGAGACAGAGCAAGCGTGACGAGGGGTAGGAGGTGGAGGAGAATAAAATCTCCAGCAGACTCTGGGCCAAGCGAGGTGCCCGACGTACGGCTGGCTCCGTCTTGTGACCCTGAGATCATGACATGAACTGAAATCAAGAGATGGTCGCTTAACTGACTCACACACCTACGAACCCCCCCACCCCCAGGTTTTCTTAAAAGCAGAATGGAAGGTGTATGGGAAAATGGCAAGGACAGAAAGTTGTGGTCAGGTTATGTGAAGGTTTCTTGTGAATTCGAAGATGGCAGCTAGGAGTTTTGAAGTTGTTACGTTAAGGTTTAGGCCAGATTTAGTAAAATAGTTTCAGAGAAATTTGTAAATGTTGAAGGTAGTTTCTAGGGAAATGTAACCAAAGGTGACACTCAAGTCTGCTTCCCAAGCAAGTTGGGAAATGCACCTGCCGAGTTTGTCAAGTGTTGGCTTTTAGGGTAATTTGTCAACTTTTAGCATGAGAGGGAGAAGTCTGACTCGGCCATGGCCTTTTCTTTCTGAATCTCATGGTGTAGGGCATGGAATGGATTTCTTCCTGTGCCTAATTATTCAGGAATAAGTCTTGTGATCTGAAAAGGAACAACGTGCTGTTTTGTCCACGGTAAGGGGATTAATGGTCTTGTGCTTGTAAAACAGCAGCCCAGCTCCTCTTTAGTCCTTTGATTTCCAGAAACAAGAGCCTGATTCTTACCTCCCCTTGGATGCAGTTGGCCCTGTCTGGCGCCATTGAGGAGAAATGGCAGTAGAGCCAAATCGCAGAGGATTAGTGTAAAACCAGGGCTTTCTACACTTGAGGAAACGGAGTGGACATTTTTACCTTTTCCGGGCTTTGCTTGAGAAGCTGTCTGAATATGTATAAATATTAGTACTTTGTAAAAGAGCTGGACAGAATGATTATTGAAGTGAATTCCGATAATTCCATCAGACCGACCTCTATATACCGGGATCCTCGTGGACACACTAAGATCTCAAGCCCGTTCTAGCAACTGCTGTAGAGTGAAATGCCTCGTCTCAAGTCCAGCAAATGGCAGGTATTAAGTCTCAAAACACAAACTTGACTTCTAGCGGTTCAGTCCAAGACATTTTGAATCTAACAGTAACTGTCAACATTGAAAATGTTGGTTTTAATATTTTCAGGAAAAATTGGAATCTTCTAGGAATCTTCACGTCTAGGTAGATAAAACATTTTCATTCTCTTCGCTGCGGTGCTACGTGAAAGTAGGCATTGCCCCGACGGAAACCCCAGGTGAAGAACTTGAGGTCATAGTAAAGGATGGTGTAGTTCCATGGTGAGGCGGACACGGGAAAGTACGCAGGGTCACGGTTGGGTTGGTGGACTCGTATGTGTCCCTCTTCCTTCATTTTTCTTTTTGGAGCTTCTCTGCACCTGCTCGTGTGTCCATTTACTTGTTTATCTTCTGTCTGCGCCCCCTTAGAACGCAAGCTGTACGGGAAAAGAGACTTTCCTTTGTTTATTCTCTGACTCTCTAAAGGTGGATGCTGTGAAATTCATGTTTGAACAATATTTAAAGAGGCTTTACATGGAAAGAACGAGGTAGGGAAAGTGTCCAGAAGACCTCTTAATGCAGTTCCTGGCTTCCCCATTTTCCCAGCAACGTTACATTGCATTTGTTGAAATTCTGTAAACGGCGTGAGCCACACATACTCTACCACTGCCCGGCTTTTTCATTCAGCAGTTTCGTTTTGAGATGTAGCCTGTCGTCAAAAACACGGAGCTCTAGTTCAGTGCTTTCCAACTGGGGGTGACGTCGGTCCCTCTGGGGATACTTGGCAGTGTCTGGAGATGCGTGCGACTGTCACCGCTGGAGGTGGTCCTGCTGCTGTCTGGGCGGCGGGGGCCAGGTGTGCCGCTCAGCATCCCGCGATGCAGAGGACTGCGTGGCCCAGTAGCCCAAGAGCGGAGAATCCTTGGGCTGTGTCCTTCCTTCGGTTTCTGGAACAGTGTTTCCTCGCTAGCGCATAGCATGTTTCCGTTAGCCGTCCCCGTGAGTGAGCATTTAGCTTGTTCGGCTTTTCTGTTCTGACGAAGCTGGGAAGAACATCCTCACTGCTCTGTGTGTGGGGGTTGTGGTGTGTGTGGTGTGTTAGTGGGGGTGTGTGTGGGTGTGGGGTTTGTGTATGGTGGGTGTGTGGGATGAGTATGTGTGTGGGGATGTGTGTTGTGCGTGTGGGTCTGTGTAGAGTATGTGGTGTGTGTGAGAGTGTGTATGTG
>NW_022633105.1:4845-7313 GCF_010015895.1 Lontra canadensis
GTGGGTGTCTGTGTGATGGGTATGTGGTTGGTGTCTGTGAGTGCATGTGTGTGGGAGGGTGTGTATGGTGGGTGTGTGCGATATGTGGTGTGCGTAGGGGATGTGTGTGGGAGTGTGTGTGTGGTGTGTGTGGGTATGGTGCATGTGTTGTGTGTGGGGGTGGTATGTGTGCGGTGTATGTGTGTGTGTGGTGTGTGTGTTTGTACGTGGGTGTGTGTGTGTGGGTTGTTTGTGGGGGGGATGTGTGTGTTGTGTGGTGTATGTGTGTGTGGCATGTGTGTGTACACGCCCGTGTAGGAGACTTTCTCACGGTCACGCTCCGCTCCGGGTAGCACTTCCAAGCGCTGCTACACAGTCGCACTCAGCAGCACTTGGCGCTCCAGTTCTCAGCATCTTTCCCAGCACTTGCGAGTATTTGGCATTTTCAGTTTTGCCAACAAGTAGCTTATTTTTAAAAAGACCAAGCTTGACTGTTTCTGCCAGCAGAGGTCACTGTCCCTCAGTTTTTCCACCAGTGTGGGCTTTTGTTTTTTTCCAAGTGCTCCCCCGCACCCCCTCCCCCCCATGCCCCCACCCCCTATCATCCTCCCCCCCCACCCCCTACCACCCACCACCCTCCCACCCCTCTCCCCCCAACCCCCCCCACCTCCCTCTGGAATACATGGCGATGTTCGGAAATATTTTTTTATTTTCACAATGTGGGTTTGCTGCCGGCCCCTAGGAGATAGAGGCCAGGGGTTGTGCTAAAACCCTCCAATGCAGAGGACAGCACCCAAGGACCAGGAAAGAATTACCTGGCCCCAAATGTGAACAGTGCCAAGACAGAGAATTCTCAGTGTAGACGAAATCCTCGTATATGTCCCTTTGAAAGAAAGACGACACTCTGTATAACGAAACTTTATTATTGTTACTAACACAAGAACGCTGTTTTCACTCAAGAAACTGGGAAAGGGGGAAAAGCAGGCCTTCCCGCTAAGTGTGTCTCTAGGGAGAAGGCGGGCAGGGGGAGGGCAGGAGGAAGCCCGAGGTTTGGATCGCAGCCCGGTGGGCTCAAGGGAGGTGGGTCTGGGGCCTGGGCGGAGCTGCTGCCCGGGCGGTGAGGGCTGGCTGCCGGGGACAGTCACTCAGGAGGGGGTAGAGCGGGGGTCAGCGGGGTAAAAGGACTGCTGGTTTGAGTCTCAGGAGGTGGCTCAGGATACCAGGGGGACCCCAGGCTGCAGGAAGGCCCAGGCCGCGGGGCACACTCATCTGCTCTCAAGCCGAGGCCCGGTGACTCTCCTGGGGCCTGCTGGTGTCCTGGCAGCGGGTCGGGCCCGGGCTGGGTGTCCTCTCTGTCGGCGGGATGCCAGGACAAGAGGCCTCTTCTCAGAGGCCCAGGCCTGGGCACGAAGGAACGGACCATGCCATCTTTCCACACAGGCCTGAAGGCGGATGGCCTGGCTCCTGGGCTCTGCTTCCTTCTCTTGGCGGGGGGGCCTTCGAACCGGAGAGATCTGCGGCTCCTCTTCTTCCCTCTCTGGCCCGGGCTGCGAGCCCTCAGCCGGATCTCCTTGGCGCAGGAGTGCGGGCGCTCCTGGGTGGCTGGGCGACTGCTGGAGCTCCCGCCGCCCTCAGGAGTGATGTTGACGGTCACCATGTTCCAGACGTTCAGGACGTTCTGGGCCTTCCAGAGGCAGTGCCTCACGAAACTCTCGCGACTGCTAGAGAAATCCAGCCCCAGGAAGGTGTGGAGGGGCGGCTTGCCGTGGAAGCTCCTCCAGGCCTTGGGGACCATGGCCCTCTGGACTCGGGGGTGGTCCAGGTGCGGCGGCAGCGGGAGGCGGGTCTGGCTCTGCATCCAGCGCTCCCGGTGCACCGAGATGACTTGGCTCTGAACCGGGCGGCGGCGGTGGTGGGCGGGCCTGGCCCGCAGGTAGCGGTGCGCCCAAGCGGGGCGAGGCAGCGCGGCCTTGGCTGCGCGCAGGTATCTGCCCAGGTGTCTGCTCAGGTAGCTGCCCATGTTCGCGCTGCGGCGGCGGCGTCGGGGCCTCGGAGGGCGAAATATGGCTTCCGCAAGGGCTCCGAGTGTCTGCGGACGCGGAACACGCAGGGCTGGGGCGACCGTTAAAATCGTGACGCACGGGCGGCACGTGGGGTCTCACGCGGAGAACCTTCTGGACAGGGGTCCTGCACGAGCCAGGCCCGGGCCCCGCGGACGGGGAAAATGCCCCGGGCATGCCTGCTGCTGAGGACAGGGGACCCTCCAGATCACACTGCATGTCCCTGGCGCGTGGCTCTAGGCACAGGGGCTGCGAGGGCTGCTTCGGCGTTTGTACCTGACACTTAGCGGGAGAAAATGTAGTCATTTCGATCGGGTCCTGAAAATTACAGAAAACCGGCAGAATGGCACTCTCCTTCTTCGTTATTGTAAAAATGGCACCTGAATGCTCTTTTAAGGGAAGAGGAATTTACGTTTATTAGTACGGGCG
>NW_022633106.1:0-7303 GCF_010015895.1 Lontra canadensis
CCCCTGACCCTGTTGGTAATTTATGGTAACCCAGAGCACAAAGCTGGCAGGGCCGGGGGAGGGGGGTGGCACTGTTTACAAACGATGGTCAGGAACTCTGCTGCACTCGGGCACCCCCATTCTTTCTGTGTCCCCGGGCATACTGAGACCAAGCTGTCCCACCTGGGAGTCCACGCTCCTTGGCCACCTGGGCACCTTTCAGCCAGGGACATCCCTCACCAGAGCAGACTTTGGAAAATTTCTGATTTTGTGCCCCGCCACTTATAAGACTTTGTGGTAGCTTCCCTGAGTGGGCTACTGCCCCTTGCCCTACCCTCCAATATATCAGCCCGGATTCAAATCTCTGCACCTCCTACCTTGCAAAATGTGGTCACTTTTCTATTTGTAGGATTGCAATATTTCTTTTCACAGATCCCCGATTGATTTTGCAGGTGTCCGGAATGATGTGATATCTAGCTGAATTTCGGGGACCAGATGAACTTAGGGTCCCCTCCTCCTCCACCATCTTAACTTCTCCCAGTCTTGGCATGGCTTTCGGATCTCATCGGTCCCACTGACATTGGAGAAAACAGATCAGCATCCAAAGGAATGAGGATGTCACCTATTATGGGGATTACTTCAACTTTGGTCTAATTGCTATTCCTTTAAAAAGCAAAGAAAATAATTCCTCAACTTTGGCTTGTACTTTGTAACTGGCGGTTCTGCTCTGGGGGTTGAGAGCTGTTGTTCCTGAAACATTTCCAGCAAGACCCGAGTTTGACACCTTTTCGCCTGACACTTCTTTGTATTCTCCTTCGTTTCGCACACGTTTTTGAACACCGAGCTGTGTGCGGCAGCGGACCCCGTGCCCCAGACACACTCATGTTTGAGGTGACGTAGTTCTTTATGGATCGTGTCATCAGTCGGTCAGAGGTCCTCATGAGTAGGCCCGGGTGATGTGTGAGGGCTGCTGTAACAAACTCCCACAGTTCTAGAGTCCGATCGTCAGAACTCAAGCTGTCCACGGGGCCGCACCCTCCTGAGCCTGTGGGGAAGAGTTCGCACTTGACCTTCCTGGTTCCTGCTGGTCTGCGGGCCGTCCTTGGCATTCTTTGGCCTTCGCTGTAGGCCTTCAGTCTCTGCTTCTGCCTTCCCTCTGCGTGTCTCTTTGTCTTTACATTGCATTCTTCTCCCTGTGTCTGTGTCTTTTTCTTTTTCTTTTCTTTTTTTTTTATTTATTTGACAGAGATCACAAGTAGGCAGAGAGGCAGGCAGAGAGAGAGCAGGAAGCAGGCTCCCTGCTGAGCAGAGAGCCTGATATGGGGCTCGATCCCAGGACCCTGGGATCATGACCCAAACCAAAGGCAGAGGATTTAACCCACTGAGCCACCCAGGCGCCCCTGTGTGACTTTTTCTTATAAGGCCACCAGTCATGTTGGCTTAGGGCTCACCCTAATGACCTCGTCTTAATGTGATTACCTCTGTGAAGACCCTGTTTCCAGTAACGTGTCCTGGTGGAGATCCTCCTTCATTCTAAGCCTCTTCGTAGAAGCTGAATTCAGTTCTGTCAACTAGTAATAGGACATCTGTCACTCTCATTTTATCTGTATTTTTAAAAAGTTAAATAGCATAGCATAATCATTGTGAAATTAGAAATGATGTTCTTGCAAAAAATTGGGACACCTTGGATAAAACTGAAGTCCCCCTTTTTGGTCCCCAGAGATAACCACATATCAGGTTTTAATATATCCTTTCTGTTCTTCTTCTTTGTAAACAGGTAGGTATCCCAATAGGAAATATATAACATTTGGCAACAAGCCTTATGCAAACCCTTTGAGAGTATATGTGTTTTGGAATTCAAAGTTTTTTGGATTTTAGATGGAAAATATTTAAATTGTGTATAAGCATGAGATCGAGGACAGGAATAGGCATTCAGGTGATACCTCCTGACCAATCATTTACTGTTTCTGCAGGGAAAGGCAAGACTGATTCATGAAATGGGAAAAATAAAGCTTATAAAAAGCCTCACGTCCTTTCAAGACAGGTTTTTCCTTCAAAGGAGTTTGCCACCTAACTTGGGTTTTCAGAGCTTTTTGGATTTCAGAATTACAGAGAAATCATGCATTTTGTAGTTTTGTATGTGTGTTTTTGTTTTGTTTATATATAGTATTTTACATGTATTAGGTATTTTTTCTCAGGCATCATTTTATTGTTTTAACAAAGTAATACACAGAGAGAGATACAGTTTAAAAGTCAGTAATATTGAAATGTTCATAATAAAAAAGAGCACCCTTTTGACCTCCTATTTCCTTTCTCCAGAGGCAATCTCTTGTCTTTGGGCTGTGTCTTCTGCTATTTACTTCTAAATTTTTCAACAACATACTTAGACTACTCCTTCTGGATTCTTACAATTGAAATATTAATAACTTCTTGTATAAAATTAGGGTTTAGCACCTTTACACTCTCCTGCCCTCACTCACACCTTCCTTCCCCTCATTCTTCCAATAGTTAGATCACAATTTTTGGCTAAAAAAGTATTCAGTAGCCTTATTCTATGGGTATATTTGTATGTTCTTCATAAGGTTTCTTGTGAATTATGATTGCATTTCTTTTTTTTTAAGATTTTATTTATTTATTTGACAGAGAAAGACACAGCGAGAGAGGGAACACAAGCGGGGGTGGGGGAGTGGGAGAGAGAGAAGCAGGCTTCCCCCCCCCGGAGCAGGGAGCCCCACAGGGGGCTCGATCCCAGTACTCTGGGATCATGACCTGAGCCGAAGGCAGACGCTTAATGACTGAGCCACCCAAGTGCCCCTATGATTGCGTTTCTTGTAATAAATTACCTGTATCTTCTTCTTTGTTAGTTTAGTGTTCTCTGTGCTCATCACTAATGTATCCAGAAGGAAGAGGCTCTGTTTCAGGCTCTGGTTTATTTCCCCCCGGGGAAGTACCACGCGTGGGCACGGCGCTCTGCTCGTCTCCTCCTGGACTGCCTCTTCTCATCCTGGTGCACAGCTGTCCCCCTGGCAATTTCTAGCCCCCCCTCCTCTTTTTCCCCTTGATGTAGACTTTCAAGACCTGCTCTTCTAGCAATTTTCAAATATACAGTGTCATATTTTGACTATAGTCAGCATGCTGTACATTACATCCCATGACTTCTGTTATAGCTAAAAGTTTGTACTTTTTCACTCCCTTCACCCATTTAGCCTGTTCCACACGACCTCTGGCAACCAAGTACTTTGCTCTCTGTATCCATCACCCTGGTTTTTTGGTTTATTTGGGGTTTGGTTTGGTTTTAGAGTGCGCATATCAGTGAGGTCATACGGTATGTGTCTTTCTCTGACTGATTTCACTTAGCATAGTACTCTCAAGGTCTACCCCTGTTGTTGGAAATAGTAAGATTTCCTTCCTTTTATGGCTGATGAATATTCCTCCGAATATATATACCACGTCTTCTTTATCCATTCATCCCCTGCTGAACGCTTAGGTTGCTTCCATGCCTTGGCTATTGTAAATAATGCTGCAATGAACACGGGGATGCATATGTCTTTTTCAGTTACCTTTTTTTTTTCTTTGGATAAATGCCCAAAAGTGGAATTGCTGGAGATGGTAGTTTTATTTTTAATTTTTTGATGAATCTTCCTATTGTTTTCTGTCGTGGCTGCACCAATGTGTATCCCCACCAAAAGTGCATGAGGATTTCCTTTTCTGCACTTATTCACAACACCTGCTATTTCTTTTCTCTTTGATACCAGCAATTCTAACAGGTGGGGGGGGGTATGTCATTGTGGGTTTGATTTGCATGTCCCTGATGATTCCTGATGTCGAGGGTTTTTTTCATGTTGGCCATCTGTATGTCTTCCATCTTCTTCAATTGAATGACTAACTTATTAATTCATACTTTTCTCTTTCCTAATCTAATATAAGGATTTGTGTTACGAATTTTTTCTAAGCAACTCTTCAGTTGTGTGGCCCAAAGATCTATATCTAATATTTTTGCTACCATTCAGTTCTGAATATCATCTAATTTCCATTACGTTTCCATCTTTGTCTCATAATTTACCTAACAATGTGCTCTAAGACTGCTCAAAGTAGAAGGGTTTTCTAGCTATCACTTTGTTATTGATTTGTTAATTGCATTAATTGATTTCTTAATTGATAATTTAATGGCATTATGATTAAAGAAGACATTCTCTATGTTACCAGTCCCTTGACATTTGCTGAGACTTGATTTAAGGTCTCGGATATGGCCTGTTTTTATAAATGTTCCTTTGTGCATGGTCAGAAGGAATCTGTATGCCACAATCGTACTATGTATATATATAGTGCCATATATATAAAATCAGCTTGGTGGTAAGTTTTTGAAATATTCTATATCTTCACTGATTTTTGCATCTCCTCGATTTATCAGTTCCTGATGGAAGTGTATTTCGATCTCCCACTATAATGGAGAATTTGTCAGTTTCTTCTTGCAATAGGCCAACATTCTCAGCATCTATTTTGAGATTTGTATTAGATGAATAATCGAGAATTATTGTATCTTCCTAGTGAATTGGGACTTTCACAGAACCTCCTGGAGTGTTTTCCTACACCAACAACCAATCCTGTGGTTCTCCAGACACCAACTAGGTGTTGAACAAGTCATTTCAATTTTGACACTGACACCTGGGAGTAAGGCCTCAGTCCCACAAGACTGCACCCTGCCCCCCTCCCACCTTCAGGTGTCATTCACAAGTCCCATACTTCTGACCATGGGTTATAAATCGGGGTTCCCACGACCCCTACTAGGTTCAATGACTTGCTGGAACAGCTGACAAAACTTAAGAAGGCACTCTACTTATGTTTAGCAGTTTATTATAATGGGTAAAACCCAGGAAAAAAACAAATGGGAGACCTGCATAGGGCAAGACATGGGGGCAGAGGCAGGCAAGGCACCTTCATGCCCTCCTCAGGCACCACTCTCCCTACAGCTCATGGGTTCACCAACCCAACAGCTTATCAAGTCTCCTCGTTCAAGAGTTCTTATGGGGCTTCATTGTCAAACTCACTCCCTCTCTCGGAGATCAGTGGGATTTGAGCGGGACGCTCAAAGTTCCAATCCTCTAATGACTTGGTCTTTCTGATGACCCGCCCCATTGTAAGGCTCTCTAGCACCCGCACCTGAGGTCAGCTCATTAGCACACACTTAGGTGTGATCAAAGGGGGTTCATGATGACCAACACCAAATACTCAGGAAATTCCAAGGAGCTCAGGCTAGGAACCAAGGAAAAGACCAAACATATTTCTTATTATGCCATAATTTTTAATGACCTTTGTGGCTAGTAACAATCTTTGCCTTAAAGCCTATATTTTTTATATCAATACAGTTATGCCAGCTTTTATTTAGTATGTGTCCTTAGTTCTAGCATATCTTTTTTAATTTTTAAAATTAAAAAATCTAATCACCAAAATAGATCCAAAGGTCTTATTTTATTTAAATGTTCAGGTTCAAATTTCAGATATATTTTAAAGATTTACTATGTAAATTTCTTAACATATAGAAAGTACTAGAAAGACTATACAATGACCACCTACATACCCACTGCCTAGACTAAAAACTTTACTGTTTTGTCATATTTGCTTTATCTGCCTCTATTTTTTTTTTAATTTAGGTCATGTGTTTACATAAGCCTAATATCAAATCACTTAATTAAATTTATAATTCTTTAAAATTCTTTAAGGCCCAGTCCACATTTGAATTTTCCCAATTGCCTCAAATTGCTTTCACGGTTGTTTTTCACATTTCATTGTTTTGTCCCCAACATGCCTTTCAGTCTAGACAGCCTTCAACACCCTGTATTTCTCCTTCACAGCATGACTTTTCTTTAAGACAACAGACCAGTTGTCATGTAAAATGTTCATGCTTTGAATTTACCTTTTTTTAAGGTTTTTTTTTTTTAAGATTTTAAGGTTTTGGTTTTTTTATTATTATTTTTAAGTAATCTCCCCACCCAATGTGGGGCTCAAACTCACAACCCCAAGATCGAGAGACATACTCTGCCAACGAAGCCAGCCAGAAGCCCCCGGATTTTAATCTTTTTATCTGTATGCTTTAAGTGTATCTGCTATAAACCATATTCCTTGAATCCAGTTTCTAACCGAGTAAAATGTTCATCTCTCACTTGACAAGTGTAGTCCATTTATAAATACAGTGATTACCAACCAATATATTTGGAATTCGTTTTTCCATCTTATTTGGTTATTTCTACATATCCCACATTTTTGTACGTAATTTTTATTTTCAACTGAACTGGGTATCTTGGTTTTGTTTTCTTGTGCTTTTTTCCCCTCATTCCTTTTCTTATCTATAATTAGCTTGGAGCTCTCCACTCCACAGGGCTCTACCTCTTCTCCTCTGCTGCCGTGTGAGACAGGGGCCTTCAGGAGACCCACCCTTTGAGTTTGACCTGTGTCCCCTTCTTTTGGGAGCTTGAGAACTGGTAGGAGATCAACAGAGCTGAGACAAAAAAAGAAAGAAAACTGCACCGGGAGAAAACTATTCTTCTATCAACCCTGGGACACGGATGGGCGTGCGTTTACCCTGGACCAAATTGGGGCTAAGCAGGAGGGGGCTGGCATGAAGCCATGTGTAAGTCCTGTCCGGGCTTCCCACAGGTCTCCAGACAACCAGGGGGGACAGAGGAAACATTTGCAACCAGTTGGAGAAGCCTTGCCCTGTGGAGGGAAGGCCAGCTGGCCCCAGCAGAGAATGTCTGAGGAAGAAATTCAGAAGAATTTCTGAGACATGCAAGTCTCCTCAGAGAAATGGCCCCTTTGACCATCGGCCATGTCCAGTGAGCTATACCAGCAGAACTCAAGGGACCAGCAAGAAAGGTCTTGCCTCATCCCCAACCCTCCCGAGAGGGCTGCACAGCAAGGAGGTCAGTCATGGGGGCAGCCATGGCGGGAAGGTCTGAGGTAACCGTGCACCATGGGACCCAGCCCATGGGGCAGAGCTGACTGGCTGAGGGGAGTGTGGAGCTGAGGGGACACGGGAAGGGGGGTCGCAGGAAGGGTGTGGGGTCCCAGACTTGGGGGTCCACAAGCTAGCCCAAGTGGAGAGGAAGCAGGAGGGCTGGGAGTGGCAGCCATGAGGCCGAGGAAAGGTGTGGAGAGCAGAGAGAGCAGAGGGAGATAGGAGAGGATTTCACAAGATCAGTAAGAGCTTCTACTGACTTCCTCATGGCAGATGTTGGCTTTGGTTTGGTTTTGACTCCGCCAAACACCCACAGATCCAACTGCAGAGTCCGAGAAGCCGAGCTGGCTCTAGTTCCAGGCCGAGGGT